>NC_041392.1:603619130-603676083 GCF_002162155.2 Triticum dicoccoides | reverse complement strand
GTTCTCTCTCTTGAGGGCTTAGCTGCAGTCAGGCACTCGCCTAAGTTTGAAAAAATCCTACCGAGTGGAGAGCAGTCCTCCCACTCGGGGGCTTAGCTGCAGTCCAGTACTCGCCTAAGTTCTCTCTCTTGAGGACTTAGCTGCAGTCAGGCACTCGCCTAAGTTTGAAAAAATCCTACCGAGAGGAGAGTAGCCCTCCCACTCGGGGACTTAGCTGCAGTCCAGCACTCGCCTAAGTTTGAAACACATCCTGCTTTGCAGCAACAAGGGGCAGGTCGACTACCGCCTCCTCCTTGGAGAGCTTCGCCACAAATACAACACGCACTTCATCCTGCTCTGCAGTAACAAGGGGCAGGTCGACTGTCGCCTCCTCCTTGGGGAGCTTCGCCACAAATACAACGTACGATCCATCGCTGACCCGCAAAGACGACGAGGTGCAGGTTGACTGCTACCGTCTCCTTCTGAAATAATTGTTGTTGCTTATACTTGTAAGCAAAATCCCCCAGTGGGTGACTTAGCTGCGAATCTGTTTCGCCTAAGTTCAAGAAATCCTACCGAGTGATGAGTCAGCCTCTCACTCGGGGGCTTAGCTGCGAATCTGTTTCGCCTAAGTTCGAAAAATCCTACCGAGTGATGAGCCAGCCTCTCACTCGGGGGCTTAGCTGCGAATCTGTTTCGCCTAAGTTCGAAAAGTCCTACCGAGTGATGAGCCAGCCTCTCACTCGGGGGCTTAGCTGCAGTCCAGTACTCGCCTAAGTTTGAAAAAAATCCTACCGAGTGGAGAGCAAACCTCCCACTCGGGGGCTTAGCTGCAGTCCGGTACTCGCCTAAGTTTAAAAAAAATCCTACCGAGTGAAGAGCAAACCTCCCACTCGGAGGCTTAGCTGTAGTCCAAGGACTCGCCTAAGTAGCCAAAATCTGACTGAGACAAGAGCAAACCTCTAACTCAAGGAGCTACATCACAAGTATAATGTGTGCTCCATCCCTATCCGCAAGGACACCGAGACGAAGGTCGACTGTCACCATCGCCTCGTCACCACTCGGCCACTCACGCGCCTTCAGACAGCTAAGCCATTTTACATTCTGTTATTTCCGTCTTCCCGAGTGTCCCATAATTCACACATCACGTTCACTCGGAGGCCACGCCACCGAGTGTACCTCTACGCTCGGCTGCTTATTTTCTCATACTTGCTTAGTACTGGTTATGTGACTCCCGAGTCCAACTTCCATTTTTTTCGCATACATCATTCATGAACACCATGTGTCGTTCTTCATTTCGAGTTTGCATCGGTCCTCCGAGGCTGCAACTTAGTCGAAACACTACACTTTCGTTTTATTTGAGCCATTATTCCAATGAGTTCAATCAGATCCGTCGCTTCGACAAGTTCGAACGGATCCTTCGCTCTTTCAAACTCTTGCTGGTTAACCAGCAAGCCCCTTGCACTCCCAGCGGGTGTCTATGGGTGTTATTCACACAAATCATTTCAGCACACATCAAATTTCCTCGAGAAATTATTTCGTTGGCTTGTGTCATTTTTTACACAAGTTACACGATCACTCGTCGGCCCTATGCGCCAACTTCAGCGCTGCTTGGACTTGGTCACCATACCGGTCCCAGCGCACCACAACACCGACCTTGTCGCTCTGTTGACTTCAAACACATCCGGTCAACCCCTCTGCAGAATCCTCTTCATCGTATCAATAATATAGACCTCGTCAGGCATGAGATAGATATGTCCCTTTTATAATCAAACTTCACACTTCACTCCTTTGCGAGTTTGCCTCTTTCGAGCGTCACTCGGAAGCTTCTCCTCATCTTTACCCGAGTCCGACTCGATGAATTGCAAATCATCCATTCAAAACTATATTTCTCGTATTCCGACATATCCATTGTCGAAGCTTGTAGTACGTTCGGGGGCTACGCCGCACTCGGGGACTGCATCTCATTTGGAATGACACTCTCCTGAGTGGTCGAGTACTTCATCACCAGTCAGATCCTTCACTTCAACAAGCGCATTCAATCCGCCACTTTGACAAGTTTTATAATCACCCAGGACGCTCTGCGTGCCATCTTCATTCCTACTCAAACTCAGTTGTCACGCCGGTCTTGTTGCGTCGCAACCACACTACATCAACCTCATCACTACATTAGCTTCGAAAGTATCTGGCTAACTCCTTCGAAGACAATTTCAGCCACTTGGCTGGACACGCAATCTTTCACTCGGCTGCCCCGCGCGTCGTCACCTGGCCACGCCACGCGTCGTCACTCGGCCACCCCGCGCATCACCACTTGGCTGGACACGCATTCCTTCACTCGGCCACCTCGAGCATCCTCACTCGGCCATCCCGCACGTCACCACTCGGTTGTGCACGTGTTCACCACTTGGCCGCTCCGCGCGTCGCCTCTTGGTTGTGCATGCCTTCACCACACGGCCGCCCCGCGCGTCACCACTTGGCTGGACACATAGTCATTCACTCGGCCACCTCGAGCATCTTCACCACTCGGCCGCTCCGTGCGTCATCACTCAGTTGGTCACCTCATCACCACTCGGCCGCCCCGCGCGTCACCATCGGTTGGTCACCTCATCACCACTCGCCCACCCCGCGCGTCTCCATCGGCTGGTCACCTCATCACCACTCGGCCGCCCCGCGCGTCGTCACTCGGTTGTGCACATCATCGCCCCTCGGCCTCCTCGTGCGTCACCATTAGTTGGACATGTCTTTACCTCTACACCCCAGCATGGGAACGACTAAGTTACTCATATGATCAAACCTCATATCACACTCTGTAGCAAGCTTACCTCTTTCGAGCATCACTCGGGGGCTATGCTCAGCCATTGGCCATGCTGCCCTCAGGGGTTACGCCCATTCGATCAACCCGTTGATCACATCAGGAGTATCTTTCTGACCATACATGCTCGTTCCGCTGAAAATTTATAAGGGTAGGTACCGTTCACTCGGACGATCGTCCAAGTCATTTATTGAAGTCATCTTCAGGACTGCAAAAGGGTGAAATGATGGTCCTCTATGGATACACTTGGCCCTTATCCTAGGCTCCAAGGCGTCAGTTTCACAAACTTGGACTCAGAGATGGCATGCGCTGGTGTTCCCCCGGGATGATGAGTGGCATCTCTCCGGAGAGTCAGCCCACACACTAGCCTCGCCACTCAGGTTTCATGGCATGTCGATGTCAGACCACTAGTCTATCTCCTCCGGGAGACATACGAATGCCACCAAGTTTTTCCTTGCAGTCAACATACCCAGATCAGTTGGGAAGCACGTCCACTCGGACAAATACCCCTTTCACGCAAAATCTAATGGTCAATATAAGAAGTACTACTGGAACGACCACTCCCTGGAGTGTCCAGCTTTTTTCTACAGTCGGCAGTTTCAAAGCCGAGTTCATTCACCGTGCTGAGAGCACGAAGATTCACCTGCTTGACCAAGTTCCAGGCTGAATTTATTCCATGCCGAGTGCACGAAGATCAGTCCGACTGACTCAGCTCCAGGCTGAGCTTATTTACCATGGCAAGCGTCTGAAGATGCATCCGATTCACTCAATTTCATCCTAAAAGATATTTACCGTGTCGACTGCATGGAGGTTTACCAGGAGACTTAAACCCTCTGCCCGGCTCATCTAGTCCGACAGAGGCTCGGGGACTACACCCAGTGGGTGCACTCAGCGTGCCCCCACTGGAAGAGAACTCAGAAAGAAACATTTTTGCTCGGTCAAGACCAGCTCCAGATCACTCAAGTATTACTCGACTTCCGAGTCGAGGAGAAACAAGCTAGACCAATACCATATTCTCAAGTACTACTCGACCTCTGAGTCGGAGAGGAACAAGTTCAATCGGTACCGGCCAAGAAGATTTTTACTTTTCTCAGACCCCCGCCGACTGCCCGCAGTCGACGGCGGTCTCGGGAACTACACCCAGTGGGTGCACTCAGCGTGCCCCCACTGGAGTAATCTCCACTCGGTACGACCTGACCAGTCCGAGTGATGAACAACAAACAAACAAGTTCTAAAGGCTCCCATTGGCTACCTAAAAATTGCTATAAGGTGAGTTTAACGCTCCTCTGTGGACCTGCCTTGAGCCTTCTTCTAGGACTGAAAGCGTGAAACTCATAAGTTTGGATCAAGAACCAACTCGTATTGACGTTCCTCCGGGATAAGAATGGCATCTCTCCGAGAGAACAGTCCATGCGTCAATCTTGTTGCCCGGATTTAATGACACATCCATACTATAATCACAAGTTAACCTCTTCCGAGAGATGATCGAATGTCACCAAGTTGCTCCTCGCGGGCACTTACCCCAGATCAGTCGGGAAGCACAGTACCAGAATCCATTGAGATTTTGTTCAAACCTTGGTTGTCTGAAAGCACGATGACAAGTACCGAGTATTTCCATAATCACTCGGACCAAATTGTGTCTTTCACGAACTCGTTCTGCAAAATCGCAATCGATTCGGGGGCTAATGTTGGGGATACACATAATAGGTAGGCCCACGAATGGTCGAAATATCATAAAGCATGGGGTCCACACAACATGTGGGTCCAGATAAATTTTATACAGGCATACTATCCACTCAAACAAGTAGCATACTATCCACTCGACCAAGCAGCATACCATCCACTCGACCATACGACTCACTCGGATATACGAAGACCAACAGACAGCAAAGCAGTCGGCATCATTCTCATAGTGAGGGCTTGGTAGTGGGCTGGTATTATGGCATTCATGCCCCACTTTGTAACATAAGAGGTGAGGGGTGGCGCACTCTATATAAGCCACCCCCACCACTAGACGGGGGGCTCTTTTCTTCCACCTCTCTCTTTCTAACCATTAGTCTCAGGACATAGCTCAAGCATGGAGATCCGTTCTCCCCTTTCTCTCACACATTGTAATCTCCGGATACATACTCAGATAAACAAAGCCTCTCCAGCGCACGAGACGTAGGGTTGTTATCTCCACCGTGAGAGGCCCGAACTCGCTAAAACCACCATGTCACCTATTTGCATCTCGATAGATCATGCTCCTTTACCCTACCCCCTTTCTATTGTCGGAATCGTTCCCACGACAACACCTGTAGAGCACCTTTATAATCACCCAGCTACGTTGTGACGTTTGGTAGCACACAAAGTGTTCCTCCGGTAAACGGGAGTTGCATAATCTCATAGTCATAGGAACATGTATAAGTTATGAAGAAAGCAATAGCAAAAAACTAAACAATCAAGTTCTAAGCTAATGGAATGGGTCAAGTCAATCACATCATTCTCCTAATGATGTGATCCCGTTAATCAAATGACAACTCATGTCTATGGTTAGGAAATATAACCATCTTCGATCAACGAGCTAGTCAAGTAGAGGCATACTAGTGAGACTCTGTTTGTCTATGTATTCACACATGTATTATGTTTCCGGTTAATACAATTCTAGCATGAATAATAAACATTTATCATGATATAAGGAAATAAATAATAACTTTATTATTGCCTCTAGGGCATATTTACTTCAGTCTCCCACTTGCTCTAGAGTCAATAATCTAGATTACACTGTGATGATCCTAACACCCATGGAGCCTTGGTGTTGATCATGTTTTGCTCGTGGAAGAGGCTTAGTCAACGGGTCTGCAACATTTAGATCCGTATGTATGTTGCAAATTTCTATGTCTCCCACCTGGACTAAATCCCGGATGGAATTGAAGCGTCTCTTGATGTGCTTGGTTTTGTTGTGAAATTTGGATTCCTTCGCTAAGGCAATTGCTCCAGTATTGTCACAAAAGATTTTCATTGGACCCGATGCACTAGGTATGACACCTAGATCGGATATGAACTCCTTCATCCAGACTCCTTCATTTGTTGCTTCCGAAGCAGGTATGTACTCCGCTTCACATGTAGATCCCGCCACGACGCTTTGTTTAGAACTGCACCAACTGACAGCTCCACCGTTCAATGTAAACACGTATCCGGTTTGCGATTTAGAATCGTCCGGATCAGTGTCAAAGTTTGCATCAATGTAACCATTTACGATGAGCTCTTTGTCACCTCCATAAACGAGAAACATATCCTTAGTACTTTTCAGGTACTTCAGGATGTTCTTGACCGTTGTCCAGTGATCCACTCCTGGATTACTTTGGTACCTCCCTACTAGACTTATAGCAAGGCACGCATCAGGTCTGGTACACAGCATTGCATACATGATAGAGCCTATGGCTGAAGCATAGGGAACATATTTCATTTTCTCTCTATCTTCTGCAGTGGTCGGACATTGAGTCTTACTCAACTTCACACCTTGTAACACAGGCAAGAACCCTTTCTTCGCTTGATCCATTTTGATCTTCTTCAAAACTTTGTCAAGGTATGTGCTTTGTGAAAGTCCAATTAAGCGTCTTGATCTGTCTCTATAGATCTTAATGCCCAATATGTAAGCAGCTTCACCGAGGTCTTTCATTGAAAAAATCTTATTCAAGTATCCCTTTATGCTATCCAGAAATTCTATATCATTTCCAATCAGTAATATGTCATCCACATATAATATCAGAAATGCTACAGAGCTCCCACTCACTTTCTTGTAAATACAGGCTTCTCCAAAAGTCTGTACAAAACCAAATGCTTTGATCACACTATCAAAGTGTTTATTCCAACTCCGAGAGGCTTGCACCAGTCCATAAATGGATCGCTGGAGCTTGCACACTTTGTTAGCTCCCTTTGGATCGACAAAACCTTCCGGTTGCATCATATAGAACTCTTCTTCCAGAAATCCATTCAGGAATGCAGTTTTGACATCCATCTGCCAAATTTCATAATCATAAAATGCGGCAATCGCTAACATGATTTGGACAGACTTAAGCATCGCTACGGGTGAGAAGGTCTCATCGCAGTTGAGGGAGTCCTGGATTAGGGGGTGTTCGGGTAGCCAGACTATACCTTCAGCCGGACTCCTGGACTATGAAGATACAAGATTGAAGACTTCATCCCGTGTCCGGATGGGACTTTCCTTGGCGTGGAAGGCAAGCTTGGCGATGCGGATATTCAAGATCTCCTACCATTGTAACCGACTTTATGTAACCCTAACCCTGTCCGCTGTCTATATAAATCGGAGGGTTGTAGTCCGTAGGCAATCAACTCCATACACAACAATCATACCATAGGCTAGCTTCTAGGGTTTAGCCTCCTTGATCTCGTGGTAGATCTACTCTTGTACTACCCATATCATCAATATTAATCAAGCAGGAGTAGGGTATTACCTCCATCGAGAGGGCCCGAACCTGGGTAAAAAACATCTTGTCCCTTGTCTCCTGTTACCATCCGGCCTTGACGCACAGTTCGGGACCCCCTACCCGAGATCCGCCGGTTTTGACACTGACATTGGTGCTTTCATCGAGAGTTCCTCTGTGTTGTCGCCTTTAGGCCCGATGGCTCCTTTGATCATCAACGACGATACGGTCCAGGGTGAAGCTTTTCTCCCCGGACAGATCTTCGTCTTCGGCGGCTTCGCTCTGCGGGCCAATTCACTCGGCCACCTGGAGCAGATCGAAAGCTACGCCCCTGGCCATCAGGTCAGGTTTGGAAACCTAAACTACACGGCTGACATCCACGGGGACTTGATCTTCGACGGATTCGAGCCACAGCCAAGCGCGCCGCACTGTCTCGATGGGCATGATATAGCTCTGCCGCCAAACAGCGCCTTGGAGGCCGCATACGCATCGGTTTCGACCATTGATTCGGAGCATACTGCGCCAATCGAGGATCAGCGGTTAGACGCTACCTCAGGGGCTGCGATCTCAGAGGCGATCGAGCCGAACTTCAGCCCCGCACTCCGCATGGCCTGTGACTCCGAGGATCCGGACTCCTCCCCGGACTCCGAACCCCCCACGCCCCTGCCAATCGAATCCGATTGGGCGTTGATAATGGAGTTCACTGCCGCAGACATCTTTCAGCATTCGCCTTTTGGCGACATCCTGAACTCTCTTAAGTCTCTCTCTTTATCAGGAGAGCCCTGGCCGGACTACGGTCAGCGAGGGTGGGATACGGACGATAAGGAAATTCAAAGCCCACCCACCACCCACTTTGTAGCCACTGTCGACGATCTAACCGACATGCTTGACTTCAGCTCCGAAGATATCGACGGCATGGACGACGATGTAGGAGACGAACAGGAACCAGCACCTGTAGGGCGCTAGAAGTGTTGGGTTTCGTAGTAATTTCAAAAATTTTCCTACGCGCACACAGGATCATGTGATGCATAGCAACGAGAGGAGAGTGTTGTCTACGTACCCAACGCAGACCGACTGCGGAAGCAATGACACGACGTAGAGGAAGTAGTCGTATGTCTTCACGATCCAACCGATCAAGCACCGAAACTACGGCACCTCCGAGTTCGAGCACACGTTCAGCTCGATGACGATCCCCGGACTCCGATCCAGCAAAGTGTCGGGGAAGAGTTTCGTCAGCACGACGGCGTGGTGACGATCTTGATGAACTACAGCAGCAGGGCTTCGCCTAAACTCCGCTACAGTATTATCGAGGAATATGGTGGCAGGGGGCACCGCACACGGCTAAGGAATCGATCACGTGGATCAACTTGTGTCAACTTGTGTCAACTTGTGTGTTTAGAGGTGCCCCTGCCTCCGTATATAAAGGAGGAGAGGAGGGGAGGCTGGCCGGCCAAAGAGGGAGGCGCAGGAGAGTCCTACTCCCTCTGGGAGTAGGATTCCTCCCCCCAATCCTAGTCCAACTAGGATTCCTCGGAGGGGAAGGGAGAGAGGGGGGCCGGCCACCTTCTCCTAGTCCTAATAGGACTAGGGGAGGGGAAAGAGGCGCAGCCACCTTGGGCTGCCCCTTTCTCCTTTCCACTAAGGCCCATGATGGCCCATATGGCTCCCGGGGGGTTCCGGTAACCTCCCGGTAACCCGGTAAAATCCCGATTTCACCCGGAACACTTTCGATGTCCAAACATAGGCTTCCAATATATCAATCTTTACGTCTCGACCATTTCGAGACTCCTCGTCATGTCCGTGATCACATCCGGGACTCCGAACAACCTTCGGTACATCAAAATGCATAAACTCATAATATAACTGTCATCGTAACCTTAAGCGTGCGGACCCTACGGGTTCGAGAACAATGTAGACATGACCGAGACATGTCTCTGGTCAATAACCAATAGCGGGACCTGGATGCCCATATTGGCTCCTACATATTCTACGAAGATCTTTATCGGTCAGACCGCATAACAACATACGTTGTTCCCTTTGTCATCGGTATGTTACTTGCCCGAGATTCGATCGTCGGTATCCAATACCTAGTTCAATCTCGTTACCGGTAAGTCTCTTTACTCGTTCCGTAATACATCATCTCACAACTAACATATTAGTTGTAATGCTTGCAAGGCTTATGTGATGTGTATTACCGAGAGGGCCCAGAGATACCTCTCCGACAATCGCAGTGACAAATCCTAATCTCGAAATACGCCAACCCAACATCGACCATTGGAGACACCTGTAGTACTCCTTTATAATCACCCATTTACGTTGTGACGTTTGGTAGTACCCAAAGTGTTCCTCCGGTAAACGGGAGTTGCATAATCTCATAGTCGTAGGAACATGTATAAGTCATGAAGAAAGCAATAGCAACATACTAAACGATCAGGTGCTAAGCTAATGGAATGGGTCATGTCAATCAGATCATTCTACTAATGATGTGACCTCGTTAATCAAATAACAACTCATTGTTCATGGTTAGGAAACATAACCATCTTTGATTAACGAGCTAGTCAAGTAGAGGCATACTAGTGACACTCTGTTTGTCTATGTATTCACACATGTATTATGTTTCCGGAAAATACAATTCTAGCATGAATAATAAACATTTATCATGATTATAAGGAAATAAATAATAACTTTATTATTGCCTCTAGGGCATATTTCCTTCAGTCTCCCACTTGCACTAGAGTCAATAATCTAGATTACACTGTAATGAATCTAACACCCATGGAGCTTTGGTGCTGATCATGTTTTGCTCGTGGAAGAGGCTTAGTCAACGGGTCTGCAATATTCAGATCCGTATGTATCTTGCAAATCTCTATGTCTCCCACCTGGATTAGATCCCGGATGGAGTTGAAGCGTCTCTTGATGTGTTTGGTCCTTTTGTGAAATCTGGATTCCTTTGCCAAGGCAATTGCACCAGTATTGTCACAAAAGATTTTCATTGGACCCGATGCACTAGGTATGACACCTAGATCGGATATGAACTCCTTCATCCAGACTCCTTCATTTGCTGCTTCCGAAGCAGCTATGTATTCCGCTTCACATGTAGATCCCGCTACGACGCTTTGTTTAGAACTGCACCAACTGACAGCTCCACCGTTTAATGTAAACACGTATCCGGTTTGCGATTTAGAATCGTCCGGATCAGTGTCAAAGCTTGCATCAACGTAACCTTTTACGATGAGCTCTTTGTCACTTCCATATACGAGAAACATATCCTTAGTCCTTTTCAGGTATTTCAGGATGTTCTTGACCGCTGTCCAGTGATCCATTCCTGGATTACTTTGGTACCTCCCTGCTAAACTTACAGCAAGGCACACATCAGGTCTGGTACACAGCATTGCATACATGATAGAGCCTATGGCTGATGCATAGGGAACATCTTTCATATTCTCTCTATCTTCTGCAGTGGTCGGGCATTGAGTCTTACTCAATTTCACACCTTGTAACACAGGCAAGAACCCTTTCTTTGCTTGATCCATTTTGAATTTCTTCAAAATTTTGTCAAGGTATGTGCTTTGTGAAAGTCCAATTAAGCGTCTTGATCTGTCTCTATAGATCTTAATGCCTAATATGTAAGCAGCTTCACCGAGGTCTTTCATTGAAAAACTTTTATTCAAGTATCCCTTTATGCTATCCAGAAATTCTATATCATTTCCAATCAGTAATATGTCATCCACATATAATATCAGAAATGCTACAGAGCTCCCACTCACTTTCTTGTAAATACAGGCTTCTCCAAAAGTCTGTATAAAACCAAATGCTTTGATCACACTATCGAAACGTTTATTCCAACTCCGAGAGGCTTGCACCAGTCCATAAATGGATCGCTGGAGCTTGCACACTTTGTTAGCTCCCTTTGGATCGACAAAACCTTCTGGTTGCATCATATACAACTCTTCTTCCAGGAATCCATTCAGGAATGCAGTTTTGACATCCATTTGCCAAATTTCATAATCATAAAATGCGGCAATTGCTAACATGATTCGGACGGACTTAAGCATCGCTACGGGTGAGAAGGTCTCATCGTAGTCAATTCCTTGAACTTGCCGAAAACCTTTTGCGACAAGTCGAGCTTTGTAGACAGTAACATTACCATCAGCGTCAGTCTTCTTCTTAAAGATCCATTTATTCTCAATCGCTTGCCGATCATCGGGCAAGTCAACCAAAGTCCATACTTTGTTCTCATACATGGATCCCATCTTAGATTTCATGGCTTCTAGCCACTTTGCGGAATCTGGGCTCACCATCGCTTCTTCATAGTTCGTAGGTTCATCATGATCTAGTAGCATGACCTCCAGAACAGGATTACCGTACCACTCTGGTGCGGATCTTACTCTGGTTGATCTACGAAGTTCAGTAGTATCTTGATCTGAAGTTTCATGATCATTATCATTGGCTTCCTCACTAACTGGTGTAGGTGTCACTGAAACAGTTTTCTGTGATGAACTACTTTCCAGTAAGGGAGCAGGTACAGTTACCTCGTCAAGTTCTACTTTCCTCCCACTCACTTCTTTCGAGAGAAACTCCTTCTCTAGAAATGATCCATTCTTAGCAACAAATGTTTTGCCTTCGGATCTGTGATAGAAGGTGTACCCAACAGTTTCCTTTGGGTATCCTATGAATACACATTTCTCCGATTTGGGTTCGAGCTTATCAGGTTGAAACTTTTTCACATAAGCATCGCAGCCCCAAACTTTAAGAAACGACAACTTTAGTTTCTTGCCAAACCATAGTTCATAAGGCGTCGTCTCAACGGATTTTGATGGTGCCCTATTTAACGTGAATGCGGCCGTCTCTAAAGCATATCCCCAAAATGATAGCGGTAAATCTGTAAGAGACATCATAGATCGCACCATATCTAGTAAAGTACGATTACGACGTTCGGACACACCATTACGCTGTGGTGTTCCGGGGGGCGTGAGTTGCGAAACTATTCCACAGTTTTTCAAATGTACACCAAACTCGTAACTCAAATATTCTCCTCCACGATCAGATCGTAGAAACTTTATTTTCTTGTTACGATGATTTTCAACTTCACTCTGAAATTCTTTGAACTTTTCAAATGTTTTAGACTTATGCTTCATTAAGTAGATATATCCATATCTGCTCAAATCATCTGTGAAGGTGAGAAAATAACGATATCCGCCACGAGCCTCAATATTCATCGGACCACATACATCGGTATGTATGATTTCCAACAAATCTGTTGCTCTCTCCATAGTACCGGAGAATGGTGTTTTAGTCATCTTGCCCATGAGGCACGGTTCGCAAGTACCAAGTGATTCATAATCAAGTGGTTCCAAAAGTCCATTAGTATGGAGTTTCTTCATGCGTTTTACACCGATATGACCTAAACGACAGTGCCACAAATAAGTTGCACTTTCATTATCAACTCTGTATCTTTTGGTTTCAACATTATGAATATGTGTATTACTACTATCGAGATTTAGTAAGAATAGACCACTCTTCAAGGGTGCATGACCATAAAAGATATTACTCATATAAATAGAACAACCATTATTCTCTGATTTAAATGAATAACCGTCTCGCATTAAACAAGATCCAGATATAATGTTCATGCTCAACGCTGGCACCAAATAACAATTATTTAGGTCTAATATTAATCCCGAAGGTAGATGTAGAGGTAACGTGCCGACCGCGATCACATCGACTTTGGAACCGTTTCCCACGCGCATCGTCACCTCGTCCTTTGCCAGTGCCCGCTTATTCTGTAGTCCCTGTTTCGAGTTGCAAATATTAGCAACAGAACCAGTATCAAATACCCAGGTGCTACTGCGAGCATTGGTAAGGTACACATCAATAACATGTATATCACATATACCTTTGTTCACCTTGCCATCCTTCTTATCCGCCAAATACTTGGGGCAGTTCCGCTTCCAGTGACCAGTCTGCTTGCAGTAGAAGCACTCAGTTTCAGGCTTAGGTCTAGACTTGGGTTTCTTCTCTTGAGCAGCAACTTGCTTGCCGTTCTTTTTGAAGTTCCCCTTTTTCTTCCCTTTGCCCTTTTTCTTGAAACTAGTGGTCTTGTTAACCATCAACACTTGATGCTCCTTCTTGATTTCTACCTCCGCATCTTTTAGCATTGCGAAGAGCTCGGGAATAGTCTTGTTCATCCCTTGCATATTATAGTTCATCACGAAGCTCTTGTAGCTTGGTGGCAGTGATTGGAGAATTCTGTCAATGACGCAATCATCTGGAAGATTAACTCCCAATTGAATCAAGTGATTATTATACCCAGACATTTTGAGTATATGCTCACTGACAGAACTGTTCTCTTCCATCTTGCAGCTATAGAACTTATTGGAGACTTCATATCTCTCAATCCGGGCATTTGCTTGAAATATTAACTTCAACTCCTGGAACATCTCATATGCTCCATGACGTTCAAAACGTCGTTGAAGTCCCGATTCTAAGCCGTAAAGCATGGCACACTGAACTATCGAGTAGTCATCAGCTTTGCTCTGCCAGACGTTCATAACATCTGGCGTTGCTCCAGCAGCAGGCCTGGTACCCAGCGGTGCTTCCAGGACGTAATTCTTCTGTGCAGCAATGAGGATAATCCTCAAGTTACGGACCCAGTCCGTGTAATTGCTACCATCATCTTTCAACTTTGCTTTCTCAAGGAACGCATTAAAATTTAACGGAACAACAGCACGAGCCATCTATCTACAATCAACATAAACAAGCAAGATACTATCAGGGACTAAGTTCATGATAAATTTTAAGTTCAATTAATCATATTATTAAAGAACTCCCACTTAGATAGACACCCCTCTAATCCTCTAAGTGATCACGTGATCCAAATCAACTAAACCATATCCAATCATCACGTGAGATGGAGTAGTTTCATCGGTGAACATCATTATGTTGATCATATCTACTATATGATTCACGCTCGACCTTTCGGTCTCCGTGTTCCGAGGCCATATCTGCATATGCTAGGCTCGTCAAGTTTAACCTGAGTATTCTGCGTGCGCAACTGTTTTGCACCCGTTGTATTTGAACGTAGAGCCTATCACACCCGATCATCACGTGGTGTCTCAGCACGAAGAACTTTTGCAACGGTGCATACTCAGGGAGAACACTTCTTGATAATTTAGTGAGAGATCATCTTATAATGCTACCGTCAATCAAAGCAAGATAAGATGCATAAAAAGATAAACATCACATGCAATCAATATAAGTGATATGATATGGCCATCATCATCTTGTGCTTGTGATCTCCATCTCCGAAGCACCGTCATGATCACCATCGTCACCGGCGCGACACCTTGATCTCCATCGTAGCATCGTTGTCGTCTCGCCAATCTTATGCTACCACGACTATCACTACCGTTTAGTAATAAAGTAAAGCATTACATCGCGATTGCATTGCATACAATAAAGCGACAACCATATGGCTCCTGCCAGTTGCCGATAACTTGGTTACAAAACATGATCATCTCATACAATAAAATTCAGCATCATGCCTTGACCATATCACATCACAACATGCCCTGCAAAAACAAGTTAGACGTCCTCTACTTTGTTGTTGCATGTTTTACGTGGCTGCTACGGGCTTAAGTAAGAACCAATCTCACCTACGCATCAAAACCACAACGATAGTTTGTCAAATAGACTCCGTTTTAACCTTCGCAAGGACCGGGCGTAGCCATACTTGGTTCAACTAAAGTTGGAGAGGCAGTCGCCCGCAAGCCATCTCTGTGCAAAGCACGTCGAGGGAACCGGTCTCGCGTAAGCGTACGCGTAAGGTTGGTCCGGGTCGTCTCGTCCAACAATACCGCTGAACCAAAATATGACATGCTGGTAGGCAGTATGACCTGTATCGTCCACAACTCACTTGTGTTCTACTCGTGCATATAACATCAACATCATTAACCTAGGCTCTGATACCACTGTTGGGTTTCATAGTAATTTCAAAATTTTTCCTACGCGCACACAGGATCATGTGATGCATAGCAACGAGAGGAGAGTGTTGTCTACGTACCCAACGCAGACCGACTGCGGAAGCAATGACACGACGTAGAGGAAGTAGTCGTACGTCTTCACGATCCAACCGATCAAGCACCGAAACTACGGCACCTCCGAGTTCGAGCACACGTTCGGCTCGATGACGATCCCCGGACTCCGATCCAGCAAAGTGTCGGGGAAGAGTTTCGTCAGCACGACGGCATGGTGACGATCTTGATGAACTACAGCAGCAGGGCTTCGCCTAAACTCCGCTACAGTATTATCGAGGAATATGGTGGCAGGGGGCACCGCACACGGCTAAGGAATCGATCACGTGGATCAACTTGTGTCAACTTGTGTGTTTAGAGGTGCCCCTGCCTCAGTATATAAAGGAGCCAAGGGGGGAGGGTGCGCCGGCCAGGAGGAGGAGGCGCAGGAGGAGTCCTACTCCTACCGGGAGTAGGACTCCCCTCCAATCCTATTCCAACTAGGATTCCCAAGGGGGAAAGAGGGAGAGGGGTGGCCGGCCACCTCTCCTAGTCCTAATAGGACTAGGAGAAGGGGGGAGGCGCGCAGCCCCCTTGGGCTGCCCCTTTCTCCTTTCCACTAAGGCCCATGAAGGCCCATGTGGTTCCCGGGGGGTTCCGGTAACCTCCCGGTAACCCGGTAAAATCCCGATTTCACCCGGAACACTTCCGATGTCCAAACATAGGCTTCCAATATATCAATCTTTATGTCTCGACCATTTCGAGAATCCTCGTCATGTCCGTGATCACATCCGGGACTCCGAACAACCTTTGGTACATCAAAATGCATAAACTCATAATATAACTGTCATCGTAACCTTAAGCGTGCGGACCCTACGGGTTCGAGAACAATGTAGACATGACCGAGACATGTCTCTGGTCAATAACCAATAGCGGGACCTGGATGCCCATATTGGCTCCTACATATTCTACGAAGATCTTTATTGGTCAGACCGCACAACAACATACGTTGTTCCCTTTGTCATCGGTATGTTACTTGCCCGAGATTCGATCGTCGGTATCCAATACCTAGTTCAATCTCGTTACCGGTAAGTATCTTTACTCGTTCCGTAATACATCATCTCACAACTAACATATTAGTTGTAATGCTTGCAAGGCTTATGTGATGTGTATTACCGAGAGGGCCCAGAGATACCTCTCCGACAATCAGAGTGACAAATCCTAATCTCGAAATACGCCAACCCAACATCGACCATTGGAGACACCTGTAGTACTCCTTTATAATCACCCATTTACGTTGTGACGTTTGGTAGTACCCAAAGTGTTCCTCCGGTAAACGGGAGTTGCATAATCTCATAGTCGTAGGAACATGTATAAGTCATGAAGAAAGCAATAGCAACATACTAAACGATCAGGTGCTAAGCTAATGGAATGGGTCATGTCAATCAGATCATTCTACTAATGATGTGACCTCGTTAATCAAATAACAACTCATTGTTCATGGTTAGGAAACATAACCATCTTTGATTAACGAGCTAGTCAAGTAGAGGCATACTAGTGACACTCTGTTTGTCTATGTATTCACACATGTATTATGTTTCCGGAAAATACAATTCTAGCATGAATAATAAACATTTATCATGATTATAAGGAAATAAATAATAACTTTATTATTGCCTCTAGGGCATATTTCCTTCAAGAAGGCCACCTCGTCATATGACATATATATGGTGGATACTCCAAAAGATGGAGATGGCGATGGAACAGTGGGGGATGACGCCCCCAAGAAACAGCCAAAGCGCCGGCGTCAACGGCGCCGCTCTAAATCCCGCCAAAGCAAAAACGGTGATTCCGGCATGGGAGATAATACTACCCCGGATAACGCCGAAGAACACCCACCTCAGCAAGATTCGGCACAGGAAGATGGAGAAGCCAGCCCTCATGAGAGAGCGGCAGACCGAGAGGTCGAGGATGATAACTATACGCCTCCCTCCGAAGACGAGGCAAGCCTCGATGACGACGAATTCGTCATACCATCAGACCCCGCCGAACAAGAGCGTTTTAAACGCAGGCTTTTAGCCATGGCAAGCAGCCTCTAGAAAAAGCAGCAACAGCTTAAAGCTGCCCAAGATTTGCTAGCTGGCAGATGGACTGAAGTCCTTACAGTCGAAGAGTATGAACTCGAACACCCCTCCAAGAGTTACCCGAAGCGCAGGCCGCTACCCCGATCATAGGAGGAAGCACCTACATCACCAACACATGACATGGCAGACCGGCCACCTCGCGGCCGCGACAGAGAGGCCCCTCGGCCCTCCACCCAAGCCATGCCCCGACGCCGCTCAACTAAGGCACGGGAAAATGCGCCCGACCTGCGAGACATACTGGAGGATAAGGCAAGACAAACAAGATCGATCTACAGATCGCGCAGGCGCCCTACGGCATGTGACAATGATCTTCACGCCGGATACAACAAATCCGGCCGAGCCAAACACAACAGACATAGCGCTTCCGAGCTACGTCGTGATATAGCCCAGTACAGAGGCGCCGCACACCCGCTATGCTTCACGAATGAAGTAATGGATTATAAAATCCCAGAGGGTTTCAAACTCGTAAACATCGAATCATACGATGGCACAACAGACCCGGCGGTATGGATCGAGGATTATCTCCTTCACATCCACATGGCACGTAGCGATGATCTACACGCCATCAAATACCTCCCACTCAAACTTAAAGGACCGGCCCGGCATTGGCTTAACAGCTTGCCAACAGACTCAATCGGTTCTTGGGAGGACCTGGAAGCCGCATTCCTCGACAACTTCCAGGGCACTTACGTGCGACCGTCGGATGCCGACGACTTAAGCCACATAATTCAGCAACCAGAGGAATCGGCCAGACAATTCTGGACACGGTTCCTAACAAAGAAAAACCAAATAGTCGACTGTCCGGACGCAGAGGCCCTAGCAGCCTTGAAGCATAACATCCGCGATGAGTGGCTTGCCCGGCACCTGGGACAGGAAAAGCCGAAATCCATGGCAGCCCTCACGACACTCATGACCCGCTTTTGCGCGGGAGAAGACAGCTGGCTAGCTCGCAGTAACAACTTATCAAAGAACCCTGGTAATTCGGATACCAAGGACAAAAGTGGCAGGACACGTCAGAATAAGCAAAAACGTCGCGTTAACAGCGACAGCAATGAAGACACGGCTGTCAATGCCGGATTCAAAGGCTATAAATCCGGTCAGCGGAAAAAGGCATTCAAAAAGAATACTCAGGGCCCGTCCAGTTTGGACCGAATACTCGATCACTTGTGCCAGATACATGGCACCCCTGAAAGGCCAGCCAATCACACTAACAGGGATTGTTGGGTGTTCAAGGAGGCAGGCAAGTTAAGGGCTGAAAACAGAGACAAGGGGCTGCAGAGCGACGACGAGGAGCCCAAGCCGCCGAACAACAATGGACAGAAGGGCTTTCCCCCACAAGTGTGGACGGTGAACATGATATACGCAACCCACATTCCCAAGCGGGAGCGGAAGCGTGCGCTACGGGACGTATACGCGATAGAGCCAGTCGCCCCAAAGTTCAACCCATGGTCCTCCTGCCCGATCACTTTTGATCGAAGGGACCATCCCACTAGCATCCGTCATGGCGGCTTCGCCGCATTGGTTCTCGACCCAATCATCAACGGATTTCATCTCACAAGAGTCCTCATGGACGGCGGCAGTAGCCTGAACCTGCTTTATCAGGATACAGTGCAGAAAATGGGCATAGATCCCTCAAGGATTAAGCCCACAAGAACAACCTTTAAAGGCGTTATACCAGGTGTAGAAGCCAACTGTACAGGCTCAGTAACACTTGACGTGGTCTTTGGATCCCTGGACAATTTCCGAAGCAAAGAGTTAATCTTCGATATAGTCCCGTTTTGCAGTGGCTATCACGCCCTGCTCGGACGAACCGCATTTGCAAAGTTCAATGCGGTGCCGCACTATGCATATCTCAAGCTCAAGATGCCAGGCCCTCGAGGAGTAATTACGGTCAACGGAAACACCGAACGCTCCCTCCGTACGGAGGAGCACACGGCGGCTCTCGCAGCGGAGGTACGAAGTAGCCTTCTCAGGCAATTCTCCAGTCCGGCCATTAAAAAGCTAGACACTGCCAAGCGCGCCCGGAGTATCCCACAGCAGGACCGCCTGGCACACTCTGAGCAAGCGTAGCAATGCGGCCCCAACCCCAGCTATCGCGACATAGCGAAACCAGTACCTCGCGTACATAACTACGCCCTTGAAATACCATGGGCACAGGGGAAGGGGCACAATAACGGCACGCCCAGAATACGGCTTAAAACGTACTAGGGGCCGCCGGATTCTCTTTTTAATTTTTTCTTACCTTCAGGACTCCATACTTCGGACGACCTGTTCGGCAATTCGACTGCCGCACAAACGATGCAAGATCCAGGGAGGCAGACAAGCCATGCCTCACTATGGAACTCCCAGGTGGTCTCTGTTACGAGCGGTATACCTGTTTTAAATACAATTCCGCGGCCTGTCCCCGGTCAGGACATACTGAATAGTCCAATATCTTTTGCTTACCGCACTATTTGTATCATTAGGCTTTGATAAATAGCCTTTATATAAACAATGCATAGCTTTTGCCTATTTTCTGCATTACTCTCTTTTATATATGTTCATTAATGACATGTTGCACCCGTACACTGTGGTACGGCAAGTACGTCAGGGGCTTCAGTACCCTTTAATATGGTGTGAGAAGTCCGTACACCTTCACAAGTGCGGCACCCCGAACTTATAGCACTATATGCATCGGCTCTGAATCATGATTTGGGTCAATAGTTGGGTTTGCCCGGCTCCTATGTTTTGGTGCCTTACGTTCCGCTATATCGGCTAAGGTAGCACTAGGAGAACCACTGCGATTGTGCCCCGGTTGAGCTGGGTTAAGCACCTTAGTGGAGAAAGCTAAAACTGACTATCATGATGAGGCGAGAGACCGGTCGCTGTTTGAGAGGTTTTTTCGAGTCCCTAAAGACTTATGCCGCTTCGAGCGAGGAGCCGAATTTGTCCGGCCAAGGCGTGGATAGCGCCCCGAACTCGGTCTTCCGAACTAGGGGCTTCGCCGAAATTTAAAATTATAGAGTTCTATGGCTAAGTGAGAGTGTTCAAGCATTATAGTCCGATTGCCTGGTTCATTGTGCCGAGCGCCTCCCTCGAAGGACCCAACTATGGGAAAAAGAGCGCTCAGGTTTATCCCGAACACCGCAGCACTAGTGGCATGGGGGCAGAAGCCGACGACTAGCCATCTCTCAATTTTTGATAAACGGCCGCACAGAAAGTAATATTTTAAATTCAATAAGCATTGCTTAGCGCATATGAACAAGTTTTCAGCGCATAGGATAAACACGAGCGAGTTCATTCAAAAATCACATCCTTGGTACATTCATCCGCCATAAGGCGGGCACCTGCAAGAACATCCTTGTAGTAGTTCTCGGGCTTGCGATGCTCCTTCCCCGGCGGCGGCCCGTCCTTCACAAGCTTCTCACCGTCCAGCTTACCCCAGTGCACCTTTGCACGGGCAAGGGCCCGACGGGCACCTTCGATGCAGACGGAGCGCTTGATGACCTCGAGCCTTGGACAGGCCTCCACCAGCTGCCGCACCAGCCCGAAGTAGCTCCCAGGCAGGGCCTCTCTGGGCCACAGGCAAACTATGAAGCCCTTCATGGCCTGTTCGGCCGCCTTGTGGAGCTCGACCAGCTGTTTCAGCTGGTCGCTCAAGGGCACAGGGTGTCCGGCCTCAGCATACTGAGACCAGAACACCTTCTCCGTCGAGCTGCCCTTTTCAGCTCGGTAGAATGCGGCGGCGTCAGATACGCTGTGGGGAAGATCTGCGAATGCCCCTGGAGAACTCCGGATTCGGGTAAGTAACAAGTAGTTTACTTTTATATTTCTGCTTTGCATAAAGAATGCCTTACCCGGTGCTACCTTCTTAATCTCCTCCAACTCTTGGAGGGCCTTTTGGGCTTCGGCCTTGGCAGACTTGGCAGTCTCAAGGGCCGCCGCGAGCTCGGATGCTTGGGTCTTTGACTCAAGCTCCAAACTCTCATGTTTTTTCATGAGAGCCTGAAGCTCTTGCTGCACTTCGCCGACCTGAGCCCCAAGTTTCTCTCGCTCGGTGCGCTCCGCGGCCGTTTTCTTTTCGGCCTCGGACAGTGCCTGCTTGAGGGTCTCCACCTCAGTCGTGGCCCCTATAATAAGCAGTGCAATCCTGTTATTTTTTGCAATCATGCCTCTCTATAGGCACTTTTTCTGTAAGGTATTTCCTACCTTATTTTTCCTCGAGCTGCCGCTTGGCAAGGCCGAGCTCTTGCTCGGTCCGCTTGAGGTCCTGTTTCAGGACACCCACCTCTGCAGTCAGTGCGGCGGTGGATAGCAGCGAAGCCTGCACACGCATATTGACTCTTTATTGTTAGACTCCTGCGAAATTTACTAGATCCTCTATTCGGCTTTTTTTTCCGAACGCCAAACAGAGCATCAGGGGCTACTATCTATGCGGTTATATTTTTACATATTTTACTTACCTCGAAGCCCGTTAGGAGGCTAGCGCAAGCTTCACTCAGTCTGCTCTTGGCGGAATGAACCTTCTGGATCACCGTACTCATAATAGTATGGTGCTCCTCGTCGATGGAGGTGCCGTCAAGCACCTCGAGCAGATTGTCCGGCACCTCCGGTTGGATGGAGGCCGCTGGCTTAGAAGGCTTGCTCCTCTTGGAAGGAGTTCGCCTACCGCGGTCCGGAACTGTTGAAGATTCCGGCGCGGTGTCCGGCACAAAGCCGGACTTGGAGCCCTGGGGGGTCTTGTCCCCTTTACTCCTGGGGTCCGGGAGGTCGCCCTGCGGCTCCTCCAGGACCACCTCCTCCTGCCCCGGAGCTCGTTGCGACGCCACTTCGGCGTCGTCCGCAGTGCGGGGGGAGACAGCGGGCGGAACTGAGTTCACGTCCAATGAATCCAGGGAGCCGCTCGACGACTCGTTGAGTTCGGCCCGGGGCGGGCTGCATAATTATGTTCGACATTAGGGAAAGTTGTGCAACAAAGGAACATCATGAGTTATTCTGATATCCGAACTTACGATTTCGCCGGATGCTTGGCCCTGTTTGGCCACTCCTCTTTGCCCTCTTCGGCGTTGGGGGCGTAGTCCGGTGGAGGGGTCTTCCTTTTCCTAGACCCCTCGGCCTCCCCCGTTGGGGCGGCCTTCCTCTTCTCTCCTCCCCCCGCTGGGGGGGAGAGGTTTCTTCTTCCTCCTCCTCGTCTTCACGGGGGGAGTGCATCTCGGACTCGTCGGACGACGAGTCCGACACCACCATATGCCGGGAACTCTTTCGAGTCCCCGTGGCCTTCTTCTTCTTGGCCTTCTTCTCCGGCACCACATAAGGTGCCGGAACCAGCAGCTTCGCTAGTAGAGCGGGGGCTGGGTCTTCGGGCAAGGGAGCCGGACAGTTAATCGATCCGGACTTCGCCCGCCAAGCCTGTCAAAGGTAAGGGAGCTTAGATCCCGCATAGAGTCAAACTATGAAAAAACTTAACATCATGTAAAAGGTGAAAATAGCTTACCTCGCTAGCGTGACGCTGCGAGCTGTATCCGCGGTCCTCGGAAGCGGATGTGGGAGCCTCGGCGCCTTTGGTTAGCACCTTCCAGACATCTTCATACGTCGTGTCGAAGAGCCTGTTAAGGGTTTGGTGCTGCGCCAGGTTGAACTCCCACAGATTAAAGCCCCGTTGTTGACACGGGAGGATCCGGCGGACGAGCATAACCTGGACTACATTGACGAGCTTGATCGGCTTGCTCACCAGGGATTGGATGCATGTCTGCAGTCCGGTCACCTCTTTTTCGTTGCCCCACGACAGGCCCGTCTCTTTCCAGGACATAAACCGCGTGGGGGGTCTGGATCGAAACTCGGGGGTTGCAATCCATTTCGGATCGGGCGACTCGGTGATGTAAAACCACCGTGATTGCCACCCCTTCAGGGTCTCCACGAAGGAGCCCTCGAGCCATAGGACGTTGGCCATCTTGCCCGCCATGGCGCCTCCACATTCCGCCTGGCTGCCGCGCACCACCTTGGGCTTGATGTTGAAGGTCTTGAGCCAGAGGCCGAAATGGGGGCGGATGCGGAGGAAGGCCTCGCACACGACGATAAACGCCGAGATGTTGAGGACGAAGTTCGGGGCCAGATCATGGAAATCCAGGCCATAGTAAAACATGAGCCCCCGGACAAATGGGTGGAGTGGAAAACCCAGTCCGCGGAGGAAGTGGGGAAGTAATACTACCCTCTCATGGGGCCTTGGGGTGGGGAGAAGCTGCCCCTCCTCGGGAAGCCGGTGCGTGATGTCTTTGGACAAGTATCCGGCCTTCCTTAGCTTTTTGACATGGCCCTCCGTGACGGAGGAGACCATCCACTTGCCTCCCGCTCCGGACATTGCTGGAGAAGGTTGAGGTGGGAAGTGCGGGCTTGGGCACTGGACCTCGAGTGCGCAGGAGATGGATAGGCAAAAGAGGAAGAAGGCGTAGGTAAAAGGGTGGATCCTTATCCCCTTATATGGGCGGATGCGGTTGTGCGTCCCCACCAGCCTAGTAAAACTCGCTTGCCTCCCAAGCGCCGTGGTAAATGGCGCAGTTGGGTTACCCACGTCCGTATTGATGAGAATCCCATAAAGGGGGTACACAATCTCTGCTTTGACAAGACGTGCCAAGGAAACCGCCTCGCAAAACATGCTGAGGTGGAAAAGTAAAAACGATTCGAGTAAAGGACTTGGCTGTAGTGTGATGACGCACTGCGGAATACGTCGGCAGATTTGATTTGTGTCAATATTATTCTCTCTATGGCAATATGTGGAAACTTATTTTGCAGAGACGGACACTACTCTTGGTGTTACAATCTTCTACGAAGGACTTGGAGGAGGAACCCGCCTTGCAATGCCGAAGACAATTTGCGCGCCGGACTCGTCGTCATTGAAGCCTGGTTCAGGGGCTACTGAGGGAGTCCTGGATTAGGGGGTGTTCGGGTAGCCGGACTATACCTTAAGCCGGACTCCTGGACTATGAAGATACAAGATTGAAGACTTCGTCCCGTGTCCGTATGGGACTTTCCTTGGCGTGGAAGGCAAGCTTGGTGATGCGGATGTTCAAGATCTCCTACCATTGTAACCGACTTTATGTAACCCTAACCCTATCCGGTGTCTATATAAACCGGAGGTTGTAGTCCGTAGGCAATCAACTCCATACACAACAATCATACCATAGGCTAGCTTCTAGGGTTTAGCCTCCTTGATCTCGTGGTAGATCTACTCTTGTACTACCCATATCATCAATATTAATCAAGCAGGAGTAGGGTATTACCTCCATCGAGAGGGCCCGAACCTGGGTAAAAAACATCTTGTCCCTTGTCTCCTGTTACCATCCGGCCTTGACGCACAGTTCGGGACCCCCTACCCGAGATCCACCGGTTTTGACACCGACAGCAGTCAATCCCTTGAACTTGTCAAAACCCTTTCACAACAAGTCGATCTTTGTAGACAGTAACATTACCATCAGTGTCAGTCTTCTTCTTGAAGATCCATTTATTCTCAATTGCTTGCCGATCAATGGGCAAGTCAACCAAAGTCCACACTTTGTTCTCATACATGGATCCCATCTCAGATTTCATGGCTTCAAGCCACTTTGCGGAATCTGGGCTCACCATCGCTTCTTCATAGTTCGTAGGTTCATCATGATCTAGTAGCATGACTTCTAGAACAGGATTACTGTACCACTCTGGCGCGGATCTTACTCTGGTTGATCTACGAGGTTCAGTAATAACTTGATCTGAAGTTTCATGATCATCATCATTAACTTCCTCACTAATTGGTATAGTCGTCACAGGAACCAGTTTCTGTGATGAGCTACTTTCCAATAAGGGAGCAGGTACGGTTACCTCATCAAGTTCTACTTTCCTCCCACTCACTTCTTTCGAGAGAAACTCCTTCTCTAGAAAGGATCCATTCTTAGCAACGAATGTCTTGCCTTCGGATCTGTGATAGAAGGTGTACCCAACAGTCTCCCTTGGGTATCCTATGAAGACACATTTCTCAGATTTGGGTTCGAGCTTATCAGGTTGAAGCTTTTTCACATAAGCATCGTAGCCCCAAACTTTAAGAAACGACAACTTTGGTTTCTTGCCAAACCACAGTTCATAAGGCGTCGTCTCAACGGATTTCGATGGTGCCCTATTTAACGTGAATGCGACCTCTCTAAAGCATAACCCCAAAACGATAGCGGTAAATCAGTAAGAGACATCATAGATCGCGCCATATCTAGTAAAGTACGATTACGACGTTCGGACACACCATTACGCTGTGGTGTTCCGGGTGGCGTGAGTTGTGAAAATATTCCGCTTTGTTTCAAATGTAGACCAAACTCATAACTCAAATATTCTCCTCCACGATTAGATCGTAGAAACTTTATTTTCTTGTTACGATGATTTTCAACTTCACTCTGAAATTCTTTGAACTTTTCAAATGTTTCAGACTTATGTTTCATCAAGTAGATATACCCATATCTGCTTAAATCATCTGTGAACATGAGAAAATAACGATATCCACCACGAGCCTCAGCATTCATCGGACCACATATATCTGTATGTATGATTTCCAACAAATTTGTTGCTCTCTCCATAGTACCGGAGAACGGCGTTTTAGTCATTTTGCCCATGAGGCATGGTTCGCAAGTACCAAGTGATTCATAATCAAGTGGTTCCAAAAGTCCATCAGTATGGAGTTTCTTCATACGCTTTACACCGATATGACCTAAACGGCAGTGCCACAAATAAGTTGCACTATCATTATCAACTCTGCATCTTTTGGCTTCAACATTATGAATATGTGTATCACTACTATCGAGATTCATCAAAAATAGATCACTCTTCAAGGGTGCATGACCATAAAAGATATTACTCATATAAATAGAACAACCATTATTCTCTGATTTAAATGAATAACCGTCTCGCATCAAACAAGACCCAGATATAATGTTCATGCACAATGCTGGCACCAAATAACAATTATTTAGGTCTAAAACTAATCCCGAAGGTAGATGTAGAGGTAGCATGCCGACCGCAATCACATCGACTTTGGAACCATTTCCCACACGCATCGTCACCTCGTCCTTGGCCAGTGTTCGCTTAATCCGTAGTCCCCGTTTCGAGTTGCAAATATTAGCAACAGAACCAGTATCAAATACCCAGGTGCTACTGCGAGCTCTAGTAAGGTACACATCAATAACATCTATATCACATATACCTTTGTTCACCTTGCCATCCTTCTTATCCGCCAAATACTTGGGGCAGTTCCGCTTCCAGTGACCAGTCTGCTTGCAGTAGAAGCACTCAGTTTCAGGCTTAGGTCCAGACTTGGGTTTCTTCTCCTGAGCAACAACTTGCTTGCTGTTCTTCTTGAAGTTCCCCTTCTTCTTCCCTTTGCCCTTTTTCTTGAAACTGGCGGCCTTATTGACCATCAACACTTGATGCTCCTTCTTGATTTCTACCTCTGCAGCCTTTAGCATTGCGAAGAGCTCGGGAATCGTCTTATCCATCCCTTGCATGTTATAGTTCATCACGAAGCTCTTGTAGCTTGGTGGCATTGATTGAAGAACTCTGTCAATGACACTATCAACAGGAAGATTAACTCCCAGTTGAGTCAAGTGATTATGATACCCAGACATTTTGAGTATATGTTCACTGACAGAACTATTCTCCTCCATCTTGCAGCTATAAAACTTATTGGAGACTTCATATCTCTCAATCCGGGCATTTGCTTGAAATATTAACTTCAACTCCTGGAACATCTCATATGCTCCATGTCGTTCAAACGTTGTTGAAGTCCCGATTCTAAGCCGTAAAGCATGGCACACTAAACTATTGAGTAGTCATCAGCTTTGCTCTGCCAGATGTTCATAACATCTGGTGTTGCTCCTGCAGCAGGCCTGGCACCCAGCGGTGCTTCCAGGACATAATTCTTCTATGCAGCAATGAGGATAATCCTCAAGTTACGGACCCAGTCCGTGTAATTGCTACCATCATCTTTCAACTTTGCTTTCTCAAGGAACGCATTGAAATTCAACGGAACAACAGCATGGGACATCTATCTACAATCAAACATAGACAAGCAAGATACTATCAGGTACTAAGTTCATGATAAATTTAAGTTCAATTAATCATATTACTTAAGAACTCCCACTTAGAAAGACATCCCTCCAATCTTCTAAGTGATCACGTGATCCAAATCAACTAAACCATAACCGATCATCACGTGAAATGGAGTAGCTTTCAATGGTGAACATTAATATGTTGATCATATCTACTATATGATTCACGCTCGACCTTTCAATCTCAGTGTTCCGAGGCCATATCTGCGTATGCTAGGCTCGTCAAGTTTAACCTGAGTATTCCGCATGTGCAAAAACTGGCTTGCACCCGTTGTAGATGGACATAGAGCTTATCACACCCGATCATCACGTGGTGTCTGGGCACGACGAACTTTGGCAAAGGTGCATACTCAGGGAGAACACTTATATCTTGAAATTAAGTGAGAGATCATCTTATAATGCTACCGTCAATCAAAGCAAGATAAGATGCATAAAAGATAAACATCACATGCAATCAATATAAGTAATATGATATGGCCATCATCATCATCTTGTGCTTGTGATCTCCATCTCCGAAGCACCATCATGATCACCATCGTCACCGGTGCGACACCTTGATCTCCATCATAGCATCGTTGTTGTCTCGCCAATCTTATGCTTCTACGACTATCGCTACCGCTTAGTGATAAAGTAAAGCATTACAGGGCGATTGCATTGCATACAATAAAGCGACAACCATATGGCTCCTGCCAATTGCCAATAACTCGGTTACAAAACATGATCATCTCATACAATAAAATATAGCATCACGTCTTGACCATATCATATCACAACATGCCCTTCAAAAACAAGTTAGATGTCCTCTACTTTGTTGTTGCAAGTTTTACCTGGCTGCTATGGGCTTAGCAAGAACCGTTCTTACCTACGCATCAAAACCACAACGATAGTTTGTCAAGTTGGTGCTGTTTTAACCTTCGCAAGGACTGGGCGTAGCCACACTCGGTTCAACTAAAGTTGGAAAAACCGACACCCGCCAGCCACCTATGTGCAAAGCACGTCGGTAGAACCAGTCTCGCGTAAGCGTACGCGTAATGTCGGTCCGGGCCGCTTCATCCAACAATATCGCTGAACCAAAGTATGACATGCTGGTAAGCAGTATGACTTATATCGCCCACAACTCACTTGTGTTATACTCGTGCATATAACATCAACGCATAAAACCTGGCTCGGATACCACTATTGGGGAACGTAGTAATTTCAAAAAAAAATCCTACGCACACGCAAGATCATGGTGATGCATAGCAACGAGAGGGGAGAGTGTTGTCCACGTACCCCTCGTAGACCGAAAGCGGAAGCGTTAGCACAACGCGGTTGATGTAGTCGTATGTCTTCATGATCCGACCGATCCAAATACCGAACGCACGGCACCTCCGAGTTCAGCACACGTTCAGCTCGATGACGTCCCGCGAACTCCGATCCAGCAAAGCTGCACGGGAGAGTTCCGTCAGCATGACGGCGTGATGGCGGTGATGATGTTGCTACCGACGCAGGGCTTCGCCTAAGCACCGCTATGATATGACCAAGGTGGAATATGGTGGAGGGGGCACCGCACACGGCTGGGAGAGATCAACTGATCAACTTGTGTGTCTAGAGGTGCCCCCCTGCCCCCGTATATAAAGGAGCAAGGGGGGAGGCCAACCGACCCTCTATGGGCGCGCCAGGAGGAGGAGTCCTCCTCCTAGTAGGAGTAGGACTCCCCCTTTCCTACTCCAACTAGGAGGAGGAAAGGAAGGAGGATAAGGAGAAGGAAGGAGAGGGAGGAAAAGGAGGAAAGGGGGTCGGCCCCCTAGTCCAATTCGGTTTGGGCTAGGGGGGCGCGCGCCCTGTCTCCTCTCTTCCACCACTTGGCCCATGAGGCCCATTACTTCTTCCTCGTATTCCCGTAACTCCCCGGTACCCCGGAAAATACCCGAATCACTCAGAACCTTTCCGATGTCCGAATATAGTCGTCCAATATATCGATCTTTACGTCTCGACCATTTCGAGACTCCTCGTCATGTCCCCGATCTCATCCGGGACTCTGAACTACCTTTGGTACATCAAATCACATAAACTCATAATACAATCGTCACCGAAACTTTAAGCGTGCGGACCCTACGGGTTCGAGAACTATGTAGACATGACCGAGACATGTCTCCGGTAAATAACCAATAGCGGAACCTGGATGCTCATATTGGCTCCCACATATTCTACGAAGATCTTTATCGGTCAGACCGCATAATAACATACGTTGTTCCCTTTGTCATCGGTATGTTACTTGCCCGAGATTCGATCGTCGGTATCTCAATACCTAGTTCAATCTCATTACCGGCAAGCCTCTTTACTCGTTCCGTAATACATCATTCCGCAACTAACTCATTAGTTACAATGCTTGCAAGGCTTAAGTGATGTGCATTACCGAGAGGGCCCAGAGATACCTCTCCGACAATCGGAGTGACAAATCCTAATATCGAAATACACCAACCCAACAAGTGCCTTTTGGGGACACCTATAGAGCACCTTTATAATCACCCAGTTACGTTGTGACGTTTGGTAGCACACAAAGTGTTCCTCCGGTAAACGGGAGTTGCATAATCTCATAGTCATAGGAACATGTATAAGTTATGAAGAAAGCAATAGCAACAAACTAAACGATCAAGTGCTAAGCTAATGGAATGGGTCAAGTCAATCACATCATTCTCCTAATGATGTGATCCCGTTAATCAAATGACAACTCATGTCTATGGTTAGGAAATATAACCATCTTCGATCAACGAGCTAGTCAAGTAGAGGCATACTAGTGACACTCTGTTTGTCTATGTATTCACGCATGTATTATGTTTCCGGTTAATACAATTCTAGCATGAATAATAAAAATTTATCATGATATAAGGAAATAAATAATAACTTTATTATTGCCTCTAGGGCATATTTCCTTCAAGATCGACATGGCTTCGCCAAAGAGGTTGTACACTTGTTGCATCTCTTTTTTACTCTACATGTTATATATATTGTCCACTAAGCACACGGATTTGTTCCTTTAGTGTCTCCTTTAAAGAAAAAACGTAGGAATTTTAATTTTCACTTGTCCTCCTTTTCAAATTCCTATTCATGAAGCACAAGACTAAGAGATAGTAGCATAATAGCATTATAACCGTACATTTTCTTGTGGTTTGACTTAATCTCACCGTGCTTCTTTGCATCCTGTGATCTTCCAATTGTTGTGAATCAAACACCCAGATTGGTAGAAATCCTATGTTTTTAAATTCTCTGTTTTGCACGTGCATTCCTATCCTATTCCTGTCTATTTCCTATCCCTACATTGTTAGAATCCTCTAATTCAAATGAGCCCTTACAGAATTACTTCTCTTATAGATAGTTGTCAAAGAAAACCTTGCGTGGTTTGTCCCGCTCCTGTTGCGCCGTCCACCCCAGCTCAACTGCTCCAACGACAGAAGGGTCGAACACAGCAGGGATCCGGCCTCCAGACTGTCTTTCGCCACCTCAGATCTTCTTCCCCGCCGTTGGCAGCCATGAAAACTGCACTACCATCATCAATCGAGCAGATGACCTCGAGGACTACACTGGTCCGCAAGAGAGGTCGCACTCTTTCGTGTTTGCTTACGTTATGCATCGCTTAATATTACATGCTACTTTATCGTCCTGTTCACCGATTAGACTCTGAGTCAGCTCCAAACTAATGGTCAAACTTGAGTTTTTAAATGGTTGTGGGGTACATATCGGGCCCGCTACCAATAGTATCTATCTACTATCTGTTGGGGAACGTAGCAGAATTTTAAAATTTTCTACGCATCACCAAGATCAATCTATGGAGCCATCTAGCAATGAGGGAGAGAGGAGTGCATCTACATACCATTGTAGATTGCGCACGGAAGCGTTCAAGAGAACGGGGTTGATGGAGTCGTACTCGTCGTGATCCAAATCACCGATGACAAAGTGCCGAACGGACGGCACCTCCGCGTTCAACACACATACAGTTGGGAAGACATCTCCTCCAACTTGATCCAGCAAGGGGAAGGAGAGGTTGATGAAGATCCAGCAGCACGACGGCGTGGTGGTGGAAGCAACGGTGATCTCGGCAGGGCTTCGCCAAGCGCAGGGAGACGGAGGAGTGTCACGGGAGGGAGAGGGAGAGGCCAGGGGCTTGGGTGCGGCTGCCCTCCCTCCCCCCCACTATATATAGGGTCCCTAGGGGGCGGCGGCCAAGGGGGGTGGTTTGCCCCCCAAGGCAAGGGGGGCGCCCCCCATCCCTAGGGTTTCCAACCCTAGGCACGGGGGGAGGCCCAAGGGGGGCGCACCAGCCCACTAGGGGCTGGTTCCCCTCCCCACTTCAGCCCACGGGGCCCTCCGGGATGAGTGGCCCCACCCGGTGGACCCCCGGGACCCATCCGGTGGTCCCGGTACAATACCGGTGACCCCGAATCTTTCCCAATGGCCGAAACTGCACTTCATATATATAATTCTTCACCTCCGGACCATTCTAGAACTCCTCGTGACGTCCGGGATCTCATCCGGGACTCCGAACAACTTTTGGGTTACCGTATACTAATATCTCAACAACCCTAGCGTCACCGAACCTTAAGTGTGTAGACCCTACGGGTTCGGGAGACATGCAGACATGACCGAGACGACTCTCCGGTCAATAACCAACAGCGGGATCTGGATACCCATGTTGGCTCCCACATGCTCCTCAATGGTCTCATCGGATGAACCACGATGTCGAGGATTCAATCAATCCGTATACAATTCCCTTTGTCAATCGGTACGTTACTTGCCCGAGACTCGATCGTTGGTATCCCAATACCTCGTTCAATCTCGTTACCGGCAAGTCACTTTACTCGTATCGTAATGCATGATCCCGTGATCAACCACTTGATCACATTGATCTCATTATGATGATGCATTACCGAGTGGGCCCAGAGATACCTCTCCGTCATGCGGAGTGACAAATCCCAGTCTCGATTCGTGCCAACCCAACAGACACTTTCGGAGATACCTGTAGTGTACCTTTATAGCCACCCACTTACGTTGTGACGTTTGGCACACCCAAAGCACTCCTACGGTATCCGGGAGTTGCACAATCTCATGGTCTAAGGAATGATACTTGACATTCGGAAAAGCTACAACAAACGAACTACACTATCTTTGAGCTATGCTTAGGATTGGGTCTTGTCCATCACATCATTCTCCTAATGATGTTATCCCGTTATCAATGACATCCAATGTCCATAGTCAGGAAACCATGACTATCTTTTGATCAACGAGCTAGTCAACTAGAGGCTCACTAGGGACGTGTTGTGGTCTATGTATTCACACATGTATTACGATTTTCGGATAACACAATTATAGCATGAATAATAGACAATTATCATGAACAAAGAAATATAATAATAACCATTTTATTATTGCCTCTAGGGCATATTTCCAATAGTCTCCCACTTACACTAGAGTCAATAGTCTAGTTACATTGTGATGAATCGAACACCCATGCAGTTCTGGTGTTGATCATGTTTTGATCTAGGGAGAGGTTTAGTCAACGGATCTACCACATTCAGGTCCATATGTACTTTACAAATCTCTATGTCTCCATTTTGAACACTTTCACGAATGGAGTTGAAGCGACGCTTGATATGCCTGGTCTTCCTGTGAAACTTGGGCTCCTTGGCAAGGGCAATAGCTCTAGTGTTGTCACAGAAGAGAGTCATCGGGCCCGACGCATTGGGTATGACTCCTAGGTCGGTAATGAACTCCTTCACCCAGACTGCTTCTTGTGCTGCCTCCGAGGCTGCCATGTACTCCGCTTCACATGTAGATCCCACCACAACGCTTTGCTTGCAACTGCACCAACTTACTGCCCAACCATTCAAAATATACACGTATCCGGTTTGTGACTTAGAGTCATCCAGATCTGTATCGAAGCTAGCATCGACGTAACCCTTTACGACGATCTCTTTGTCACCTCCATAAACGAGAAACATATCCTTAGTCCTTTTCAGGTATTTCAGGATATTCTTGACCACTGTCCAGTGTTCCATGCCGGGATTACTTTGGTACCTTCCTACCAAACTTACGGCAAGGTTTACATCAGGTCTGGTACACAGCATAGCATACATGATAGACCCTATGGCCGAGGCATAGGGGACGACACTCATCTTTTCTCTATCTTCTGTCGTGGTCGGGCATTGAGCCATGCTCAATCTCGTACCTTGCAATACAGGCAAGAACCCCTTCTTTGACTGATCCATTTTGAACTTCTTCAATATCTTGTCAAGGTACGTACTCTGTGAAAGACCAATGAGGCGTCTCGATCTATCTCTATAGATCTTGATGCCTAATATATAAGCAGCTTCTCCAAGATCCTTCATTGAAAAACACTTGTTCAAGTAGGCCTTTATGCTTTCCAAGAATTCTATATCATTTCCCATTAATAGTATGTCATCCACATACAATATGAGAAATGCTACAGAGCTCCCACTCACTTTCTTGTAAATGCAGGCTTCTCCATAAGTCTGCGTAAACCCAAACGCTTTGATCATCTCATCAAAACGAATGTTCCAACTCCGAGATGCTTGCACCAGCCCATAAATCGAGCGTTGGAGCTTGCACACCTTGTCAGCATTCTTAGGATCGACAAAACCTTCTGGCTGCATCATATACAATTCTTCCTTAAGGAAACCATTAAGGAATGTCGTTTTGACATCCATTTGCCATATCTCATAATCATAGAATGCGGCAATTGCTAACATGATTCGGACGGACTTCAGCTTCGCTACGGGTGAGAAAGTCTCATCGTAGTCAACCCCTTGAACTTGTCGATAACCCTTAGCGACAAGCCGAGCTTTATAGATGGTTACATTACCATCCGCGTCTGTCTTCTTCTTAAAGATCCATTTATTTTCTATGGCTCGCCATTCAACGGGCAAGTCAGTCAAAGTCCATACTTCGTTTTCATACATGGATCCTATCTCGGATTTCATGGTTTCCAGCCATTTATCGGAATCCGGGCCCGCCATCGCTTCTTCATAGTTCGAAGGTTCACCGTTGTCTAACAACATGATTTCCAAGACAGGGTTGCCTTACCACTCTGGTGCGGAACGTGTCCTCGTGGACCTACGAAGTTCAGTAGCAACTTGATCTGAAGTTTCATGATCATCATCATCAACTTCCCCTCTAGTCGGTGCTGGCACCTCAGGAACATTTTCTTGAGCTGCGCCACTTACCGGTTCAAGAGGTAATACTTCATCAAGTTCTACTTTCCTCCCACTTATTTCTTTCGAGAGAAACTCTTTCTCTAGAAAGGACCCATTCTTGGCAACAAAGATCTTGCCTTCGGATCTGAGGTAGAAGGTATACCCAATAGTTTCTTTAGGGTATCTTATGAAGACGCATTTTTCCGATTTGGGTTCGAGCTTTTCAGGTTGAAGTTTCTTGACATAAGCATTGCATCCCCAAACTTTTAGAAACGACAGCTTAGGTTTCTTCCCAAACCATAATTCATACGGTGTCGTCTCAACGGATTTCTACGGAGCCCTATTTAAAGTGAATGCGGCAGTCTCTAAAGCATAGCCCCAAAATGACAGCGGTAAATCGGTAAGAGACATCATAGATCGCACCATATCCAATAGAGTGCGATTACGACGTTCGGACACACCATTACGCTGAGGTGTTCCAGGCGGCGTGAGTTGTGAAACTATTCCACATTTTCTTAAGTGTGTGCCAAATTCGTGACTCAAGTATTCTCCCCCACGATCTGATCGCAAGAACTTGATTTTCCTGTCACGTTGATTCTCAACCTCACTCTGAAATTCCTTGAACTTTTCAAAGGTCTCAGACTTGTGTTTCATTAAGTAGACATACCCATATCTACTCAAGTCATCAGTGAGGGTGAGAACATAACGATAGCCACCGCGAGCCTCAACACTCATTGGACCGCACACATCAGTATGTATGATTTTCAGTAAGTTGGTTGCTCGCTCCATTGTTCCTGAGAACGGAGTCTTGGTCATTTTCCCCATGAGGCATGGTTCGCACGTGTCAAATGATTCGTAATCAAGAGACTCCAAAAGTCCATCTGCATGGAGCTTCTTCATGCGTTTGACACCTATGTGACCAAGGCGGCAGTGCCACAAGTATGTGGGACTATCATTATCAACCTTACATCTTTTGGTATTCACACTATGAATATGTGTAACATTATGCTCAAGATTCATTAAGAATAAACCATTCACCATCGGAGCATGACCATAAAACATATCTCTCATATAAATAGAACAACCATTATTCTCGAATTTAAATGAGTAGCCATCTCGAATTAAACGAGATCCTGATACAATGTTCATGCTCAAAGCTGGCACTAAATAACAATTATTGAGGTTTAAAACTAATCTCATAGGTAAATGTAGAGGCACCGTGCCGACAGCGATCACATCGACCTTGGAACCATTCCCGACGCGCATCGTCACCTCGTCCTTCGCCAGTCTCCGCTTATTCCGCAGCTCCTGCTTTGAGTTACAAATGTGAGCAACCGCACCGGTATCAAATACCCAAGAGCTACTACGAGTACTGGTAAGGTACACATCAATTACATGTATATCACATATACCTTTAGTGTTGCCGGCCTTCTAATCCGCCAAGTATTTGGGGCAGTTCCGCTTCTAGTGACCACTTCCCTTGCAATAAAAACACTCAGTCTCGGGCTTGGGTCCATTCTTTGGCTTCTTCCCGGTAGCTTGCTTACCGGGTGCGACAACTCCCTTGCCGTCCTTCTTGAAGTTCTTCTCACCCTTGCCTTTCTTGAACTTAGTGGTTTTATTCACCATCAACACTTGATGTTCCTTTTTGATTTCCACCTCTGCTGATTTCAGCATTGAATATACCTCAGGAATGGTCTTTTCCATCCCCTGCATATTGAAGTTCATCACAAAGCTCTTATAGCTCGGTGGAAGCGACTGAAGGATTCTGACAATGACCGCGTCATCCGGGAGATTAACTCCCAGCTGAGTCAAGCGGTTAGGCAACCCAGACATTTTGAGTATGTGCTCACTGACAGAACTATTTTCCTCCATCTTACAGCTGAAGAACTTGTCGGAGACTTCATATCTCTCGACCCGGGCATGAGCTTGGAAAACCATTTTCAGATCCTCGAACATCTCATATGCTCCGTGTCTCTCAAAACGCTTTTGGAGCCTCGGTTCTAAGCTGTAAAGCATGCCGCACTGAAAGAGGGAGTAATCATCAGCACGTGACTGCCAAGCGTTCATAACGTCTTGGTTCTCTGGGATGGGTGCGTCACCTAGCGGTGCTTCTAGGACATAATCTTTCTTGGCAGCTATGAGGATGATCCTCAGGTTCCGGACCCAGTCCGTATAGTTGCTGCCATCATCTTTCAGCTTGGTTTTCTCTGGGAACGCGTTGAAGTTGAGGACAACGTGGGCCATTTGATCTACAATACATATTGTAAAGATTTTAGACTAAGTTCATGATAATTAAGTTCATCTTATTACTTAATGAACTCCCACTCATATAGACATCCCTCTAGTCATCTAAGTGAAACATGATCCGAGTTAACGGCCGTGTCCGATCATCACGTGAGACGGACTAGCCAACATCGGTGAACATCTTCATGTTGATCATATCTTCTATATGACTCATGCTCGACCTTTCGGTCTTCTGTGTTCCGAGGCCATGTCTGTACATGCTAGGCTCGTCAAGTCAACCTAAGTGTATTGCGTGTGTAAATCTAGCTTACACCCATTGTATTCGAACGTTAGAATCTATCACACCCGATCATCACGTGGTGCTTCGAAACAACGAACCTTCGCAATGGTGCACAGTTAGGGGGAACACTTTCTTGAAATTATTATGAGGGATCATCTTATTTAAGCTACCGTCGTTCTAAGAAAATAAGATGTAAAACATGATAAACATCACATGCAATCAAATAGTGACATGATATGGCCAATATCATTTGCTCCTTTTGATCTCCATCTTCGGGGCTCCATGATCATCGTTGTCACCGGCATGACACCATGATGTCCATCATCATGATCTCCATCATCGTGTCTTCTTGAAGTTGTCTCGTCATCTATTACTTCTACTACTATAGCTAACGCTTTAGCAATAACGTAAAGTAATTACATGACGTTTATGTTGACACACAGGTCATAAATAAATAAAGACAACGCCTATGGCTCCTGCCGGTTGTCATACTCATCGACATGCAAGTCGTGATTCCTCTTACAAGAACATGATCATCTCATACATCACATATATCATTCATCACATCCTTTGGCCATATCACATCACAAAACACTTGCTGCAAAAACAAGTTAGACATCCTCTAATTGTTGTTGCAAGTTTTTACGTGGCTGCTATAGGTTTCTAGCAAGAACGTTTCTTACCTACGCCAAAACCACAACGTGAATTGCCAATTTCTATTTACCCTTCATAAGGACCCTGTTCATCAAATCCGATCCGACTAAAGTGGGAGAGACAGACACCCGCCAGCCACCTTATGCAACTAGTGCATGTCAGTCGGTGGAACTAGTCTCACGTAAGCGTACGTGTAAGGTCGGTCCGTGCCGCTTCATCCCACAATGCCGCCGAATCAAGATAAGACTAGTAACGACAAGATAATTGACAATATCGATACCCACAACTGCTTTGTGTTCTACTCGTGCATAGAAACTACGCATAGACCTAGCTCATGATGCCACTGTTGGGGAACGTAGCAGAATTTTAAAATTTTCTACGCATCACCAAGATCAATCTATGGAGTCATCTAGCAACGAGGGAGAGAGGAGTGCATCTACATACCCTTGTAGATCGCGCGTGGAAGCGTTCAAGAGAACGGGGTTGATGGAGTCGTACTCGTCGTGATCCAAATCACCGATGACCAAGTGCCGAACGGACGGCACCTCCGCGTTCAACACACGTACGGTTGGGAAGACGTCTCCTCCAACTTGATCCAGCAAGGGGGAAGGAGAGGTTGATGAAGATCCGGCAGCACGACGGCGTGGTGGTGGAAGCAACGGTGATCTCGGCAGGGCTTCGCCAAGCGCAGGGAGACAGAGGAGTGTCACGGGAGGGAGAGGGAGAGGCCAGTGGCTTGGGTGCGGCTGCCCTCCCTCCCCCCCACTATATATAGGGTCCCTAGGGGGGCGCCGGCCCTAGGAGATCCAATCTCCTAGGGGGGCCGGTGGCCAAGGGGGGTGGCTTGCCCCCCAAGGCAAGGGTGGCGCCCCCACCCCTAGGGTTTCCAACCCTAGGCGCAGGGGGAGGCCCAAGGGGGGCGCACCAGCCCACTAGGGGCTGGTTCCCCTCCCACTTCAGCCCATGGGGCCCTCCGGGATAGGTGGCCCCACCCGGTGGACCCCCAGGACCCTTCCGGTGGTCTCGGTACAAAACCAATTACCACCGAAACTTTCCCGATGGCCGAAACTTGACTTCCTATATATAAATCTTCACCTCCGGACCATTCCGGAACTCCTCATGACGTCCGGGATCTCATCCGGGACTCCGAACAACTTTTGGGTTACCGTATACTAATATCTCAACAACCCTAGCGTCACCGAACCTTAAGTGTGTAGACCCCACGGGTTCGGGAGACATGCAGACATGACCGAGATGACTCTCCGGTCAATAACCAACAGCGGGATATTGATACCCATGTTGGCTCCCACATGCTCCTCGATGATCTCATCGGATGAACCACGATGTCGAGGATTCAATCAATCCGTATACAATTCCCTTTGTCAATCGGTACGTTACTTGCCCGAGACTCGATTGTCGGTATCCCAATACCTCGTTCAATCTCGTTACCGGCAAGTCACTTTACTCGTACCGTAATGCATGATCCCGTGATCAACCACTTGATCACATTGAGCTCATTATGATGATGCATTACCGAGTGGGCCCAGAGATACCTCTCCGTCATGCGGAGTGACAAATCCCAGTCTCGATTCGTGCCAACCCAACAGACACTTTCGGAGATACCTGTAGTGTACCTTTATAGTCACCCAGTTACGTTCTGACGTTTGGCACACCCAAAGCACCCCTACGGTATCCGGGAGTTGCACAATCTCATGGTCTAAGGAATGATACTTGACATTCGGAAAAGCTACAGCAAACGAACTACACGATCTTTGAGCTATGCTTAGGATTGGGTCTTGCCCATCACATCATTCTCTTAATGATGTGATCCCATTATAAATGACATCCAATGTCCATAGTCAGGAAACCATGACTATCTTTTGATCAACGAGCTAGTCAACTAGAGGCTCACTAGGGACATGTTGTGGTCTATGTATTCACACATGTATTACGATTTCCGGATAACACAATTATAGCATGAATAATAGACAATTATCATGAACAAAGAAATATAATAATAACCATTTTATTATTGCCTCTAGGGCATATTTCCAACACTATCTGGTTAATCTCCGGTGTCTACTATGAGTTTCATGTTGGGTGGGAAACAAACAGTAAAGAAGCCATTATATGTATTTTTTAACTGAAGCCATTATATGCCTGCTATTATTGGTTTTGGGTCTATCCACAGGTTGCTACCATCACTCTAGATTTCTGCATGCACTCCTTACATAATCTCACTATGTTTTATTCCTATACATGACAGTTATTGTAAACATTGGAACTGAACATGTAGAGCAAAAGAGACGAGCCTTGTGTGGCAATAAATTTTCATGCAGACGTCGCTCCATGGTAGGCGCAAAGGCAGCCCCCCTCCACGCATTTCAGATTGTAATTGAGAGGAAGATATCTGTTCTGAGGGGGATTCAGAAGGAGAAGACAACTCCTATTTACCCCCTGAGGTCTTCGCTCTAACTTGGCATGCTGATGTTGGTTATATTATGCATATGGTGTCTTGCATTGCTTACTTTATACATCAAATATGTCATCTTCTTAGTTTAGACATCCTTTGTGCGAATGTCATCTGTTTAGTTTATTCATCGTTTATGTGAATTATGCAACGCCATCTTGTTTAGCCAGGCATCATATAAGTGAATTTTGCAATGCCATCCTGCTTAGCCAGTCATCTTATATGTAAATTATATCAGGCCATCCTTTTTTTCGTTACATATTACATTTGTCAATAATGTTATTACATTCATCTGCTCTTCGTGTGCATCAGCCATTTGACACGGTGATGGCAAATTCTGGAGTGAAAACAAGGTCTTCAAAGCAGACTATGCTATCTAACGAAGCGCATATCTCGCTGGTTACGGATAGCTCCTTAGAGGAGGATTCAGAGACAGATGACCAGTCCTATCCCCCCCCCCCGCGAGGTGTATGCTCTAACTTGGCAGGGTTATGTTGCTCATATCGTGCGTATGGTGTCTCGCATTGCTATGTCATTTGATTAGTTTAGACATGCTTTGTGTGAATGCCACATGTTTAGTATCTAATTACCATATATGTGAATTATGCATTGCCATCTTGTTGCAAGACATTATATATGTGAATTATACAATGCTACCTTGTTGCAAAGGCATTATATATGTGAATTATGCAATGTCATGTTGTTTAGCCAATCATCATGTATGTGAATTATATCATGCTATCGTTTTTTTGTATTACGTGTTCCATTTGTCGACAACCTTTGTATATTCAACTACTCTTCCTGTGCATCAGCCATTTGAAGCAGTGATGGAAGTATCTGGAGTGAAAACAAGGTATTCAGAGCAGACAATGCTACCTGCTGAAGCAGACATCTTGCTGGTTACAGAGAGCTCCTCAGAGGAGGATTCAGAGACTGATGACCAGTCCTATTTTCCCCTTAAGGTCTATGCTCAAACTTGGTAGGGTTATATTACCCATGTCATACATGTTGTCTTGCATTGCTTAGTTTTTACATCATATATGGATTGCCATTTGCTTACTTGCTTACTATACAAATTATATATTTGAATTATATCATGCCATCATGTTTACATAGTACATACACATCATCTATCTGAATTATGGCATGGCAACCCATTTAATAAAGACATCATATAGTTATATCATCTCATCCTGTTTAGTGTTTACAGTCATCATATTTTGAATTATGGCATTCTATCCGTGAATGTATGTGAATTATGGCATGCCAACCTATTTAATAAACACATTATATAGTTATGTCATGTCATCCTCTTTACATAGTCTCATATTTTGAACTATGTCTTTCCATCTTTTTTAGTTAGCCATCATAATGTGAAATTGTGTCATGCTATCATGTTTAGTTAGCCATCATATATGTGAAATTGTGTCATGCTATCCTGTTTGGTTAGACAACATAAATATGAATTATTTCATGCCCTCTTTTATTCCCCACTATCCATTGCACCTGTCTATCATACAATGTCTATACTTTCAATTACTTTTCTTGTTTATCAGCCATTTGAATTGGAGATCATGATGGCAGTATCTAAGGGAGTAACAACACGGTCCTCAGAAAAGATAGTGCTACCAGTTGATGCAGATAGAACCACAGTTGTACTTGCCCAAGGACCAAATCCATCACACATAACCCAGACTCTCACAGATTGTACCCCTACCCAGTTGGACAGAGAACCAGCTACACCCCTTCTAACCCCATGTCAGGACCCCGACTCGATGTCACATCGATCTAGCCGGTAACACCTCATATCACTTTGCGGCCTCACGCACGGTATCTCCACGGGTGTCGCCTTACCTTTGCCCGGGACCGTTAGCGCCTTTTGGCTCACGTATATGATAGTGTCGCTAGTATCCATATGATAAGAGCCCGGGCTGACATGACTAGTCGTAAACCCAAAGTGGCACAGACTTACAGGGACAGGCATCCATGACCCAGCTTCGAACGTGTCGGTCATCAGCAAGTGGTTCCGGGCTGTAGCACTGGGCTAGCAGGACTCCGGTAAACCGGGCTGTAGCGGGCTAACAGGACTCCGGTACTCAAAGCGTGACATTTCCCCGAAGGGACAGACACAGGAACGAAGAAGGACACATGCCGGCCAGCCTAAGTGTTCCAGAGCAGTAGCAAGCTACCATGGCTCAGCGGTAACACTAGGAGACATTTCCCGGTAAGAGAGGCTACTAAAGATAAACAACTAGATAGTCAGATCCCACACATACCAAGCATTTCAATAACATACACACAATATGCTCGATATGTGCAATACAACATGGCATCACAAAATGACTCTACGACTCAAGTAGTTTATTCAATAGGCTCCAAGGAGCGAGACATTACAAACATGGGTCTCATGACCCAACAATCAGAGCATACAAGTCAAGGCACAAGCGGAAGCTATCATGTCTGAGTACAGACATCTATAACTGAAAAAGGCTGAGAAGCCTGACTATCTATCAGATCCTGCCGAGGGCACAAGATCGTAGCTGAGGTAACAAGCTAAACGTCGAAGACCAAGCGGAACTACTAGTGAGACTGAAGTCTCTCTGCAAAAACATAAAATAGGCAAACGTGAGTACAAATGTACCCAGCAAGACTTACATCAGATCTATCTACATATGCATCATTATCAACAAGGGGGTGGTGGAGTTTAACTGCAGCAAGCCAGCTTTGACTCGGTGGCTATCCTGAACTACGACTGCAAGTAACTCTTTTGAGGTGGCGCACACGAGTCCACATATTCACCATATCAATACACCACTATGGATCCGCTCCCGTCTCCCTACGAGAACGCCATCCATAGCACTCACGCTTATCTTGCGCATTTTAAAGTATCCACTTTCACTTGTCTATGAACTGATATAAGCAATCCAGAAGTCCTTTTCCGCGGACACGGCTATTCGAATAGATGATGTTAACCCTGCAGGGGTGTACTTCTTCATACATGTTTCCACCACTTAGCGTCTGCACACGACATGTGCTCGGTAGACTTCAAGCGAAAGCCGACGTGGGTGTAGACCACGACCTACCTAAACACTCAAGTCTCTAGTCCAGGTTTATCGCCTATTCGGGTTCCATCCATGAGGAGATCCGGCCGGAGTTTCGCTCACAGCCCCAAACGATGTGAACAGGGTTCCCGAGATACCAAACGGGCATCCGGTACACCGTGCCACGTACCTACCGCATCACAGCCCACCCCTACGGTCAGCGCTGTCCACGGCCTCCAGTAAGCTACAAACACCAGAAACTACTTGCAACTCCTGGACAGAGGACTAGGGTGAATAAGAAGTCGAGCGGGGTCATATTTCAGGGCCCAATGTATGGTAGTAGCTGAATCATGGATCACAAACACAGAACTCAGTTCCTGAGGACGGCTTCAATGAGACAACCCACCATGTACTCCTACATGGCCTCTATACCAACACTGTCAGGACCCCGACTCGATGTCACATCGATCTAGCCGGTAACACCTCATATCACTTTGCGGCCTCACGCACGGTATCCCCACGGGTGTCGCCTTACCTTTGCCCGGGACCGTTTGCGCCTTTTGGCTCACGTATATGATAGTGTCGCTAGCATCCATATGATAAGGAGCCCGGGCTGACATGACTAGTCGTAAACCCAAAGTGGCACAGACTTACAGGGACAGGCATCCATGACCCAGCTTCGAACGTGTCGGTCATCAGCAAGTGGGTCCGGGCTGTAGCACTGGGCTAGCAGGACTCCGGTAAACCGGGCTGTAGCGGGCTAACAGGACTCCTGTACTCAAAGCGTGACATTTCCCCGAAGGGACAGACACAGGAACGAAGAAGGACACATGCCGGCCAGCCTAAGTGTTCCAGAGCAGTAGCAAGCTACCATGGCTCAGCGGTAACACTAGGAGACATTTCCCGGTAAGAGAGGCTACTAAAGATAAACAACTAGATAGTCAGATCCCACACATACCAAGCATTTCAATCATACACACAATATGCTCGATATGTGCAAATACAACGAAGCATCACAACATGACTCTACGACACAAGTACTTTATTTAAGGCTCAGGGAGCCATACATAACATACACAAGGTACGGGTCTCACGACCCAACATACAAGTCATACAGTCATACAAACCAGCAGCGGAAGTAGCTTGTCTGAGTACAGACAACTAGTAAAATAAAAGAGGCTTGGAAAGCCTAACTATACCACGTGGTCCTTCACAAGCTCAGGGTCACCACCTGGGTCTTTAGCCTACTCGTTGATGTCAACGTCTACAAAGAACCCATCAGAAGGGGTTGCAGCGTCTTCTGTAAAAAATGTAAATTATAGCAACATGAGTACAAAGGTACTCAGCAAGACTTACATCAGATCCTACATACATGCATGTTATCAAGAAGGGTTGGTGGAGTTATTGCAGCAAGCCAGCTTTGACTCTTGGCTAGACTATCCTACGATACTTCAACTTGAAATGGTTTTGCGCACACGAGTCCACTACTCACCACTTCAATACACTACCGAGGATCCACCTCCGTCTTCCTACGGAAGAGCCATCCTCGGCACTCACACTTATCTTGAGGCTTTTAACAGTTTCCATTTACTTGTCTATGAACTGTATAGGCAACCAAGTAGTCCTTTACCGCGGACGCGGCTATTCGAATAGATTATGGTAACCCTGCAGGGGTGTACTTCTTCATACATGTTTCCACCACTTAGCGTCTGCACACGACATGTGCTCGGCAGACTTCAAGCGAAAGCCGACGTGGGTGTAGACCACGACCTACCTAAACACTTAAGCCTCTAGTCCAGGTTTATCGCCTATTCAGGTTCCATCCGCAGGGAGTCCGGCCGAGGTTTCCCATACGGCCCCGAACGATGTGAACAGGGTTCCCGAGATACCTATCGGGTATTCGGTACACCGTGCCACGTACCTACCGCATCACAGCCCACCCCTACGGTCAGCGCTGTCCACGGCCTCCAGTAGGCTACAAACACCAGAAACTACTTGCAACTCCTGGACAGAGAGCTAGGGTGAATAAGAAGTCGAGCGGGGTCATATTTCAGGGCCCAATGCATGGTAGTAGTTGTATCTTAAATCACGCATACAGATCTCGGTGCTTAAGGTCGGCTTCAATGAAACAACCCACCATGTACTCCTACATGGCCTCTCATCGATACCTTTACCACATCGTGTTCACCACACCACTCTCATTACCGACATAACATTTCACTCTAGCCCATCACCCAGATGAACCAGACCTGACACGACTCTAAGCATAGCAGGCATAGCAAGGTAGGAACAACACATACATATGGCTCAAACAACTCCTACACATGCTAGTGGGTTTCATCTAGTTACTGTGGCAATGACAGGTCATGCAGAGGAAATGGGTTCAACTACCGTAGCACACAGCAGTTTGAAACGCGTTGTCTTAATGCAGTAAAAGAGAGCAGGAGCGAGAACATGGGATTGTGTCGATATGATCAAATGGTTGGTTGCTTGCCTGAGGGTTCGATGCACTGATACGGTTCTTCGTTAGGGTAATCACGGTACTCCTCGGAGGCAGAACCTGTCGCAAAGGACACCGATACACAACCATCACCAAACAATGTGCAACAATATGATGCATGCATGAAACATGGCAATATGAGTGTGTTGGGCTAATGCAACTAAAACCAGAAGGGTTTGAACAAATTTGAATCAAAGATTCAAATTTCAAACTCAAACATGGCCTTTTAAGGTGCTTTTCCTTGTTCTGTTTAAAACATCAATTTAACTTGTTTGATCATGCATGAAAATAGTACAGATGGATAGATTGGATTTTTCTGATCATTTTTCATATATAATTTGTCCAATTTGGAGTTACAGAATAAAAGTTATGAATTTTTGAAGTTTAAATTATATTCTGGAATTTCCTGATTTAAATTAAATCCAGAAAATCAATTACTGCGTCAGCCTGACGTCAATGTGACGTCAGCAGGTCAACGGAACAGGTCTGGGTCAAACCTGACAGTGGGTCCCGCATGTCAGGGTGATTATTTTAATTAAAACTTAATTAAAACTAATCCTGTTTAATTAACAGGACTGGGCCCCACCTGTCATTGACTCAGGGGAGTCAACCAGGGCCCACCCATGGTCAAAGTCAAAACCAGCGACGCCGGCGTTTAGCCGCCGGCGAGCCCGACGCGGCGGCGGGAGTGGTTTTGGCCATTTCGGCCACCAAATGGGCCGCGGAGACCACCGGAGTGGAGCTGAGGACAAACCGCAGCTCTTGGCGGAGTCCGTTGGGGTCGGGGTGGCCGGAGTTGGCGCCAGCGACGACTTGGGCGGCCACCGGGGTTCGGCCGAAGACGAACTTGACGCTAGAGGGGTCGGTGAGGCTCGGGGAGTGGCTAGCTAGATGCTACGTGACACGGTGAGCATGATGGACACCAGTTTGTGGCCGGAGGATGACCGGGAGCACGTCGGCGACGAGCTCCACGGCGGTGGGTGCGGTTGAGCTCCGGGAGGTTGCTACACGGCTCGGGAGCAAGAACGGAAGGGAGGGGAAGATGGCTAAGCTCACAGTGAGTGCGACGGAGTCCTTGGTGCGGCCGGAGATGGACCGGAGCGACGACGGCGTTGAAGGGGATCTCCGGCGACGGTGAGCTCGGGCGAGGTCGGTGCGGTGGACTCGGGCGTTGCGAGCGCTCGGGGCTCGGCTGCTCGATGAAGTGGACAGCGGCGGAGCTCCTGGACACGGTGGCACGGCGTGGGGTGGACGGAGGGCGTGGCTACGGCGAGGGGGTGGCGGCGATGGCGTCGGCCATGGCTGGGGCGTGCGAGGGGGAGGAGCTGGAGAGGAGAGGGGGTGTCTGGGGGGTTCGGGGGAGAGAGGGAGGCTGATCCACGGCGTTAGCCGGGCGAGGGAGGCGGCGAGGCGGCGAGCAGGTGCGTGGCGCACGCTGCGGTCGCCGTCGGGCACCTGCCTGCCTGCCTGGCCGGCAAGCAGCTCGCTGGAGCGGTGCTGGGCTGGGCCGGCAGGTGGGCCGGGGGCAGGCGCCAGGTAAGCTTTTCCCTTTTTTTCTGTTTCTGTTTTTATTAAATAAATCTGCAACTTTGTTGAATTTAATAAAATACCTAGGCAACTTCAAAAATCACCAAATCACTCCTGGTCCATAGTTGGTTTATTTCCAACATGAAACATTTTAGTTTGGAGGTATTTGAGCATTTAAATATTTTATATAATTTTAAATGCCCAAATTCAAATATTTATGAATTAATTCAAAAACCCTAGAATGGCCTAGGAAAATGTGCACCACTTTTGGCAGAGGTTCTGAACCAAGACAAAAATGATGGGCATTTTAGAAGGGCATTTCAGGTTCATTGAAAATTATTTTAGTAAACCCTAGTTGGTTTCAGAGGGGACTGGGGGTTCTGTCATCCCCATTTCAAGTTTCTGATGAAAGAGTAAACATGATGCAACACTCTAATGCATGACTAGCTAGGGTGTGACAACTCACCCCCACTCAAAAGAATCTCGTCCCGAGATTTGGGTTCCTCCGGGAAAAAGGCGGGGTACTCGAGTCGAAGACGATCCTCCCTTTCCCAAGTTGCTTCATCCTCAGAATGGTGCGACCATTGAACCTTGAGAAACTTGATATTATGACGTCGAGTGGTACGCTCGGCCTGATCGAGGATACGAATGGGGTACTCTCGGTATGTAAGATTATCTTGGAGATCAAGCGTTTCGTAGTCCACTCCACGGATAGGATCCGAGAAGCAACGCCTGAGTTGAGAAATGTGGAAGACATCGTGGACTCTGGAGAGATGCGGAGGTAGTTCCAACTGGTAGGCAACTTCTCCTCGTTTGGCAAGAATGCGAAAAGGTCCAATGTAACGAGGAGCCAATTTGCCTTTGATACCGAAACGATGGGTTCCCTTCAGAGGGGTGACCCGAAGATAAGCCTTCTCGTCAACCTTGAAAATCATAGCCTTATGTTTTCGGTCATATTGACTCTTTTGACGAGATTGGGCTGTTTTCAACTTTTCACGAACGATGCGAACTTGTTCTTCTGCCTCCTGAATCATATCTGGGCCAAAGAATTGTCTTTCCCCGGTCTCTGACCAGTTAAGGGGTGTTCGACACCGTCGTCCATAGAGAACTTCAAAAGGGGCTTTACCCAGGCTAGATTGATAGCTGTTGTTGTAAGCGAATTCGACAAATGGAAGGCACTTTTCCCAGTCCATTCCGAATGAGATAACAGAGGCTCGAAGCATGTCTTCCAGAATCTGGTTGACACGTTCCACTTGACCACTCGACTGAGGGTGGAAGGCGGTGCTAAAGGAGAGACGGGTTCCCATAGCATTTTGGAAACTTTCCCAAAATCGGGAGGTGAAAAGACTTCCTCGATCCGAGTTGATTTCCAAAGGAACACCATGGAGGGACACTATTCGGGAGATGTATAAGTCTGCCAGCTGACTAGCGGTTATACTCTCACGAACAGGTAAGAAATGGGCTACTTTGGAAAGACGATCGACAACGACAAAGATAGCATTATTCCCTCTCTTGGTCCTGGGAAAACCGGTAATGAAATCCATACCAATTTTATCCCATTTCCATTCAGGAATAGCTAGGGGTTGAAGGGTGCCAGCAGGCCGTTGATGCTCTGCTTTTACACGACGACAGACGTCGCAATTAGCAATATACTGAGCAATTTCTCTCTTCATCCTAGTCCACCAGAACCTCTGGCGTAGGTCCTGATACATCTTAGTACTACCGGGATGAATAGTGAGAGGGGATTCATGAGCCTCCTTAAGGATCAACTGCCGTAGATGCTGGTTCTTGGGAACCACTAGACGGTTCTCAAAGTACACAACACCATGATCATTTGTGGAGAAACAACTAGCACCTCCGCTAGCAATGTTCTCCTTGATCTTAGCTATTCCCTTATCTCGCTTCTGGGCAGCAATAATTTGATCCGTAAGAGTAGGTTTCGCCACCAAGGTGGAAAGAAATCCTTGAGGAACAATGTGAAGGTTAAGCTTCCGAAATTCCTCGTGGAGAAGCGGTTGACTTTGTTGTAACATCAGATTGTTACAATAAGATTTACGACTTAGCGCATCAGCCATGACGTTGGCTTTCCCTGGGGTGTAGGTTATTCCTAAGTCGAAATCTGTGATCAACTCGACCCAACGTCTTTGCCTGAGATTCAAATCCGGTTGGGTGAAGATGTACTTCAGACTTTGGTGATCAGTGAATATTTCGCAACGATTACCGAGGAGGTAATGCCGCCAGGTCTTAAGCGCATAGACTACGGCTGCAAGCTCTAGATCATGAGTAGGATAATTCTCCTCATGTGGGTGCAATTGCCGTGAAGCATAGGCAATTACGTGTCGATCTTGCATGAGAATGCAACCTAGTCCTTGTCGCGAGGCGTCGCAGTAGATGACAAAGTCCTTAGAGAAATCTGGCGGTACCAGTACGGGAGCAGAAGTCAGGCGTCTTTTCAGTTCCTGAAAGCTGTGCTCACATTGTGGAGTCCACTCGAACTTCTTATCTTTCTTGAGGAGTTCGGTTAGAGGTTTGGCAACCTTGGAGAAATTCTCGACAAAGCGACGACAATAGCTCGCTAAGCCCAGAAAGCTCCGAACTTGCTTGACCGATTCAGGTGGAGTCCAGTTAAGGACGGCTTGAACTCGCTCAGGGTTAACAGCAATACCTTTACCAGATATTACATGACCCAGATAGGTCACTTCTGACAGCCAGAATTCACATTTAGAAAATTTGGCATAAAGGTGATGCTCTCGAAGTTTCTTCAACACTAGCCTTAGATGTTCCGCATGTTCTTCCTCGTTCTTGGAGTAGATGAGTATATCATCGAGATAAACTACGACGAATTTATCCAAATATTCCATGAAGATTGAGTTCATTAACCGAGAAAAGGTGGCTGGAGCGTTGGTTAAACCGAAGGACATGACGGTGTACTCGTATTGGCCATAACGAGTAACAAAGGCCGTTTTAGGAATGTCCCCGTTTCTGATTTTGATTTGATGGTAGCCCAACCTCAAATCCATCTTGGAGAAGACTGAGGATCCAGCGAGCTGATCGTACAGGTCGTTGATCCTGGGAAGTGGATATTTGTTCTTGATTGTGACCAAATTGACAGGTCGGTAATCTACAACCATCCGGTCCGTACCATCCTTCTTCTTGACGAATAGGACGGGGCAAGCCCACGGAGATGAACTAGGGCGGATGAAACCCTTTTTCAAGGACTCATCGAGTTGTTTCTTAAGCTCGGCTAGTTCTAGGGGTGCCATCTTATAAGGTCTTCTAGCAATCGGAACGGTTCCTGGAATGAGGTCTATTACGAACTCAACATCCCTGTCAGGTGGAACACCTGGCAATTCCTCTGGAAAGACATCCGGGAAGTCACGGACTACCGGAACGTCCTCAAGGTCTGGCAAAGGGCTGGCGTTAAGAGAATATAATTGTCGCTTGGCTATTCGGGTCAAGACATTGACTATCTTGCCCGAAGGGTGAGTGAGTTGAACAGTCCTAGAGAAGCAATCGATTTTGGCTTGATGAGCTAACATCCAGTCCATACCCAAAATGATATTAATATCTGAAGATTTAAGGGCTATCAAGGACGCGAGGAAAACAAGTCTGTCGACTTGGATTTCATTTCCATGGCTTACTCTAGAAGTTTTCCATTTGGATCCCGGAGTTTGAATTACCATAGAGGTTGGCATATCACCGAATGCGACGTTATGCAAGCGAGCATAGTTTTCAGATATAAAAGAATGAGAGGCTCCTGTATCGAAAAGAACAGATGCCGGGTGGCAATTGACAAGAAGCGTACCGAGAACGATGTTGGGATCCTCTTGAGCTTCTTCGGCAGAAATACAGTTGACATGGCCACATGAAGCGGTGACCGGCTTGGCGTGGAATATTTTTCCTGTCGGCTTGCCACGGCCAACAGCTTTAGCAGATTGATTGGGGTTGGTCTGGGGACACTCACGCATATAGTGACCAGATTCCCCACACTTGAAACAAGTCACAGAACTGGTACGTGGAGGAGCATTGTTAGTTGGACCCCCATAGGGCTTGGCCGGTGCAGACTGTTGGACAGGGCGAGGCGCCTGGAAAGATGGCCTCGGTGTGAACCTGGGTGGCAAGGCGGTGTTGGGTACCCACACGCGGCGCTTCTGAGGACCAGCACCGGATGAGGAACCCATGTCACGGCCATGCTTGCGTGTTGCGTCGTAGTCAGTCTGACCAGTTTCAACACTGATGGCTTTGTTGACAAGTTTCTGAAAAGTTGTGCACTCATGCAGACGGAGGTCGCGGTGAAGCTCAGGACTAAGGCCCTTACGGAACCTTGCTTGCTTCTTGGCATCGGTAGACACTTCCTCAGTTGCATATCGTGCGAGATTACCAAACTCCCTGCTGTAAGCATCCACAGAGAGTCGGCCTTGGGTGAAACTGCAAAATTCTTCACGTTTACGGTCCATGAGACCCTCCGGAATATGATGTTCACGGAAAGCCTCACTAAACTCAGCCCAAGTAGTGACATGGCCCGCCGGGCGCATAGCTCCATAATTCTCCCACCATAGACTGGCGGGGCCTTCAAGATGATATGCAGCAAAGGTGACCTTGTCAGCCTCCGCTACCAGCGCGGAACGCAGTTTGTGAGAGATACTGCGAAGCCAGTCATCAGCGTCGAGAGGCTCAACGGAGTGGTGGAACGTGGGTGGATGTAATTTGATAAAATCACTGAGTGACACCACGTTAGTCCTCTGATGGTGTGCTGTGTTCTGTTCAATACGCTCCAACAAACGGTTGGTCTCCCGCTTGTTTCTCTCAGCTTCCATCATAACCTCGGCTAGTGAAGGAGGATGAGGCAGATTTGCATCCCTGGCTTCACTGCCTTCGGCCTGCTCTTGAGAAGCAGGGTTAGCGCGCGTGTTGACCTTCCTAGGTAAACAAGACAATGATTTAGTCAGGATGACAAAATTCCGACATAGGGTAAAAATGTAAGGAATAACTCGAAATGCGAGATGATCATCCGTATGACATGGTAGATACAGAAACTGCTTCTTTATTCCATCGTCATACGCACCATACAGGGTTTAGTACAAGACCAAACAAAGTACTATTACGGTGAAAAGAGGATTACATCTCATCGGAGGCATCCCAAGCTCCTATACATTATTTTTCTACACCTCCGGAAGGAGTACAAACTGGGTCATATCCCACGAGTCACGCGGGACGATAGACGACACAGTTAATGCGAACTAGTGATACTACCACTAACTCAGACTGATCCGTAGTAGTCCTCGTAGAAGTCACCTCCATAGCCTGGAAGCTCAACATGATCATCCGGAAACAGACGATCTCGCGGAGCTTGTGGACCATAGGGGCTAGGATGGGGTCTTGGACCAACAGACGGTGGCCTGCGGGGCCCCCGAGGTGGGGTGATGCCTCCTACATCACGCCAAACCATCACGTCTGGCAGGGCAGATCTCACAGGATAGAGATCGCGCATATCTGAGAATCCAGCTTGCACCGCCGGTGCGAACCGAGTCAAAGTGGCCCAGTGGTCAGCACGGGTATTGAAGAGCTCTAACCTCAAGGCCCGATTTTCACGGTCCTTATCCTCGAGCATCTCAGCAGTGGTGCGAGTCCATGAATCCTCCTGAGTGGGGTCAGCATAGATAGCCTGGAGATACCCTTGTGCTCCCGGAAGTGATCCTGGCATATACCGGAAATCAGAGTCCCGAAATATGCCAGATCTGACTCGCATAATGGTCATCATAGAGTAGGCGGCGTCCTGCACAGCCATCTCAATAGTAACCCCGAGTCCATAGGAGCAGTGAAGAGGCTCGGTGGATCCAGGATAAGATGGAAATATCCTGACAGTGCAGAGATACTGGCTTTGATTAAAGTCTCGGAATTGCTCTTCGACCGTGTACTCAGGATACCAGCGGTATCCAGCCTCAATCATTACCCTGACCAACTTGGCAGTATGGCCGGGTACATCTAGGCATCGAGTCAGGCGAACCACTTGATTGAGGTCGCGAGTGGCCATCTGAAAGCACAATCATAATGCAAAGGCATTAGAATTTCTAGCGAAATTTTGGCAGCATAACAGCTGTAACTGCTCAAGAAGGATTTTGAGACATTTGACAAAGGATTTCATACACACTCAACATCATCATATCAAAGTTCTGATTCCATTCTAACAACATAATGTGGTAGTAGAACTGAACTAGGCTTGTATCCATCAAACTTATAAGGTACTACTGATTAGTAACACGTGATCCTAATAGAGAGAATAGATCCTAATTCCTTAACCCCCGGTAGAAGAATGGACTGACTCAGATCAGAATGTCATAAGATAAAGGAGTAAAAAGAGCCTTACGTTCCAACCCACAAACAATTCCCCTACATATAACTAAAGAATTTCTAGACTCAACATCGACCAGTTTGGCTTGGAGAACCTACAGGCAGTCCTGCTCTGATACCAACGCTATCAGGACCCCGACTCGATGTCACATCGATCTAGCCGGTAACACCTCATATCACTTTGCGGCCTCACGCACGGTATCTCCACGGGTGTCGCCTTACCTTTGCCCGGGACCGTTAGCGCCTTTTGGCTCACGTATATGATAGTGTCGCTAGTATCCATATGATAAGAGCCCGGGCTGACATGACTAGTCGTAAACCCAAAGTGGCACAGACTTACAGGGACAGGCATCCATGACCCAGCTTCGAACGTGTCGGTCATCAGCAAGTGGTTCCGGGCTGTAGCACTGGGCTAGCAGGACTCCGGTAAACCGGGCTGTAGCGGGCTAACAGGACTCCGGTACTCAAAGCGTGACATTTCCCCGAAGGGACAGACACAGGAACGAAGAAGGACACATGCCGGCCAGCCTAAGTGTTCCAGAGCAGTAGCAAGCTACCATGGCTCAGCGGTAACACTAGGAGACATTTCCCGGTAAGAGAGGCTACTAAAGATAAACAACTAGATAGTCAGATCCCACACATACCAAGCATTTCAATAACATACACACAATATGCTCGATATGTGCAATACAACATGGCATCACAAAATGACTCTACGACTCAAGTAGTTTATTCAATAGGCTCCAAGGAGCGAGACATTACAAACATGGGTCTCATGACCCAACAATCAGAGCATACAAGTCAAGGCACAAGCGGAAGCTATCATGTCTGAGTACAGACATCTATAACTGAAAAAGGCTGAGAAGCCTGACTATCTATCAGATCCTGCCGAGGGCACAAGATCGTAGCTGAGGTAACAAGCTAAACGTCGAAGACCAAGCGGAACTACTAGTGAGACTGAAGTCTCTCTGCAAAAACATAAAATAGGCAAACGTGAGTACAAATGTACCCAGCAAGACTTACATCAGATCTATCTACATATGCATCATTATCAACAAGGGGGTGGTGGAGTTTAACTGCAGCAAGCCAGCTTTGACTCGGTGGCTATCCTGAACTACGACTGCAAGTAACTCTTTTGAGGTGGCGCACACGAGTCCACATATTCACCATATCAATACACCACTATGGATCCGCTCCCGTCTCCCTACGAGAACGCCATCCATAGCACTCACGCTTATCTTGCGCATTTTAAAGTATCCACTTTCACTTGTCTATGAACTGATATAAGCAATCCAGAAGTCCTTTTCCGCGGACACGGCTATTCGAATAGATGATGTTAACCCTGCAGGGGTGTACTTCTTCATACATGTTTCCACCACTTAGCGTCTGCACACGACATGTGCTCGGTAGACTTCAAGCGAAAGCCGACGTGGGTGTAGACCACGACCTACCTAAACACTCAAGTCTCTAGTCCAGGTTTATCGCCTATTCGGGTTCCATCCATGAGGAGATCCGGCCGGAGTTTCGCTCACAGCCCCAAACGATGTGAACAGGGTTCCCGAGATACCAAACGGGCATCCGGTACACCGTGCCACGTACCTACCGCATCACAGCCCACCCCTACGGTCAGCGCTGTCCACGGCCTCCAGTAAGCTACAAACACCAGAAACTACTTGCAACTCCTGGACAGAGGACTAGGGTGAATAAGAAGTCGAGCGGGGTCATATTTCAGGGCCCAATGTATGGTAGTAGCTGAATCATGGATCACAAACACAGAACTCAGTTCCTGAGGACGGCTTCAATGAGACAACCCACCATGTACTCCTACATGGCCTCTATACCAACACTGTCAGGACCCCGACTCGATGTCACATCGATCTAGCCGGTAACACCTCATATCACTTTGCGGCCTCACGCACGGTATCCCCACGGGTGTCGCCTTACCTTTGCCCGGGACCGTTTGCGCCTTTTGGCTCACGTATATGATAGTGTCGCTAGCATCCATATGATAAGGAGCCCGGGCTGACATGACTAGTCGTAAACCCAAAGTGGCACAGACTTACAGGGACAGGCATCCATGACCCAGCTTCGAACGTGTCGGTCATCAGCAAGTGGGTCCGGGCTGTAGCACTGGGCTAGCAGGACTCCGGTAAACCGGGCTGTAGCGGGCTAACAGGACTCCTGTACTCAAAGCGTGACATTTCCCCGAAGGGACAGACACAGGAACGAAGAAGGACACATGCCGGCCAGCCTAAGTGTTCCAGAGCAGTAGCAAGCTACCATGGCTCAGCGGTAACACTAGGAGACATTTCCCGGTAAGAGAGGCTACTAAAGATAAACAACTAGATAGTCAGATCCCACACATACCAAGCATTTCAATCATACACACAATATGCTCGATATGTGCAAATACAACGAAGCATCACAACATGACTCTACGACACAAGTACTTTATTTAAGGCTCAGGGAGCCATACATAACATACACAAGGTACGGGTCTCACGACCCAACATACAAGTCATACAGTCATACAAACCAGCAGCGGAAGTAGCTTGTCTGAGTACAGACAACTAGTAAAATAAAAGAGGCTTGGAAAGCCTAACTATACCACGTGGTCCTTCACAAGCTCAGGGTCACCACCTGGGTCTTTAGCCTACTCGTTGATGTCAACGTCTACAAAGAACCCATCAGAAGGGGTTGCAGCGTCTTCTGTAAAAAATGTAAATTATAGCAACATGAGTACAAAGGTACTCAGCAAGACTTACATCAGATCCTACATACATGCATGTTATCAAGAAGGGTTGGTGGAGTTATTGCAGCAAGCCAGCTTTGACTCTTGGCTAGACTATCCTACGATACTTCAACTTGAAATGGTTTTGCGCACACGAGTCCACTACTCACCACTTCAATACACTACCGAGGATCCACCTCCGTCTTCCTACGGAAGAGCCATCCTCGGCACTCACACTTATCTTGAGGCTTTTAACAGTTTCCATTTACTTGTCTATGAACTGTATAGGCAACCAAGTAGTCCTTTACCGCGGACGCGGCTATTCGAATAGATTATGGTAACCCTGCAGGGGTGTACTTCTTCATACATGTTTCCACCACTTAGCGTCTGCACACGACATGTGCTCGGCAGACTTCAAGCGAAAGCCGACGTGGGTGTAGACCACGACCTACCTAAACACTTAAGCCTCTAGTCCAGGTTTATCGCCTATT
>NC_041392.1:603602889-603616672 GCF_002162155.2 Triticum dicoccoides | reverse complement strand
GCTCGGCTGCTCGATGAAGTGGACAGCGGCGGAGCTCCTGGACACGGTGGCACGGCGTGGGGTGGACGGAGGGCGTGGCTACGGCGAGGGGGTGGCGGCGATGGCGTCGGCCATGGCTGGGGCGTGCGAGGGGGAGGAGCTGGAGAGGAGAGGGGGTGTCTGGGGGGGTTCGGGGGAGAGAGGGAGGCTGATCCACGGCGTTAGCCGGGCGAGGGAGGCGGCGAGGCGGCGAGCAGGTGCGTGGCGCACGCTGCGGTCGCCGTCGGGCACCTGCCTGCCTGCCTGGCCGGCAAGCAGCTCGCTGGAGCGGTGCTGGGCTGGGCCGGCAGGTGGGCCGGGGGCAGGCGCCAGGTAAGCTTTTCCCTTTTTTTTCTGTTTCTGTTTTTATTAAATAAATCTGCAACTTTGTTGAATTTAATAAAATACCTAGGCAACTTCAAAAATCACCAAATCACTCATGGTCCATAGTTGGTTTATTTCCAACATGAAACATTTTAGTTTGGAGGTATTTGAGCATTTAAATATTTTATATAATTTTAAATGCCCAAATTCAAATATTTATGAATTAATTCAAAAACCCTAGAATGGCCTAGGAAAATGTGCACCACTTTTGGCAGAGGTTCTGAACCAAGACAAAAATGATGGGCATTTTAGAAGGGCATTTCAGGTTCATTGAAAATTATTTTAGTAAACCCTAGTTGGTTTCAGAGGGGACTGGGGGTTCTGTCATCCCCATTTCAAGTTTCTGATGAAAGAGTAAACATGATGCAACACTCTAATGCATGACTAGCTAGGGTGTGACACCCCAACCCCGACAAATAGTAACCCAGTTCCAGTTGACACATCACCGTCTCCACCACAGAGCACCCAAACACGAGCAGTTAGTAAGGGAACTGCAGTGCCCAAAGCACGAGGACCACCACTCCGAATCCCAACTCAACGCTTAAAGGAGAAGAAGATTTGTTCTCAGGTCAGGTTCTATAGCTATGGTTCATACTCCTTTGCTCTTGCATGACTGTATTTACTCATACCAACTATTTTCAAATTTGAAGGATGGAATTGAAACTCCAATGACGCAACAGGTATGTTTTAAACCCGTTTCTTTAACTGGTTTGCTGTTGTAACCTGCTCAATGTTGATTTCAATTTCAATTGAATAAACAGTTATGTTCTCATGTCATGCACTACAAGTGTTGTTATTGCTCTATAGTTACCCACACTTATATTCTGTCTATTCTGCTTTGTCTTGAACAAATATTATTTGAACTGTGTCTCTATCTTGATTTGGCAACAAAAACTAGAATGATATAGACCATAAAGTGACCATGGTACATAGATATATGTTTGTTTCATGCTGTTATCCTGTCCACTTTACTACTGAACTCATTTACCAAAATGAGTTTAGTATACAACATGGTAAACATGTGATGTGTCTGCTTGGTTTTCTTTTAGAATGCGGACAAAATATTGGAGAACAGTACCGCGTTATCCAATTGTAAAGGAAGTAATGCAGATAAGGTTCAAGATAGTGAGACATCCCTGTTGGTCTCCAAGAAAGCTAATAAAAACTATCTTGACGACAGTGAGGGAACCCAAAAGTCTTGTCTTGATGTAGTGTTCGAGTTACTGGCCACTACTGCTGGCACAAGCTCTTCAAACTCGCTACCTGAATCAGTTCGTCTTCTTGAGTCTCAACTTCAAGTTCAAAGACATCGATCAGATGTGCTGCGATAGGAAGCTGAAGGACTGAGGAAGTCCCTGCAGAATTCAGATGCATATTTTCTGGTGCAACAGCAAGCGCTGGAGGATTTAAGCGCCAAACAAGAGAAAGTTAATAAGCTTGCTAAGCATCTTGCCAGCATTATGGGTACCCAGGATATTGTTTCTTGATATCTTCTGAAGTGGTTTAAGTTCTGGATTTTTTTGCTGCGGCGTTTATTTGCGCTGGTCACCAACTTTGACAACCAGTGTATATGATATGTTGCTTTGTTCCCTATATTTGCACTGGTGGCGAACTTTGATGACCAGTGGATGTATTATGTGTAATAGCCGTGATAGCCTAGCGTTAGTTTCTTGCTTATTTATTTCCTTGTTGTCTTGTTTATTTGTTTGCTTGTAGTCATTGCAGTTATTTTTCCGCGGTTAGGTAGTGGCTGCAATAACCTATTTTTTAAAACTAGGCCACAATAACCATGGGCTAATATTTACTATAGTGACATTGGGCCTCCTACAGGCCGTAGAAACAGTGGGCCTTCTACGGGCTGTAGAAACAATGGGCCTTCTGCGGGCCGTATAATCAATGGGCCTTATACGGGCCGTATAATCGATTGGCCAAACATGGGCCAAGCAGACCGCATTATGGCCGTAAATGGGCTAGAGTTGGAATCGTCCATTCATGGGCCGACCATAATGGGCCATCGTTAATAGGCCGTATTTGATGACGCTATGAAATCGGCCCAACGTATTAACGGACCACAAACGGGCTGACTGTAACCACGGGCTGAATTTGGCCCACAAGCAGAAAATGACAGTAACGGGCCGTAAGTAAACGAATGCTGGAAATGAGCCCAAGAATAAATGGGCTCTGAGAAGGCTGAAAGATAACATGGGCTGGAAACAGCCCAACGGAATAACAGGCCGTTAATGGGTATAAAGTGATACACTGTTCATTACGGGCCATTTTCACCATGGGCCGTTAATGGGTGTAAAGTGATACACAGTTCATTACGGGCCAGTTTCACCACGGGCCGTTAGTAGGCCAAGAGTTACATAGGGCCTCATATGAGCCGAAAGACGTCATGGGCCATACATGGGCCAGAAGTGAAAATGGGCTGGAATCATATTGGATGGCCTAGATGACGCTACTGGGCCTAATTCGGATAGGGAGTAACGGGCCTTGGGTTAGCAGGCTGTAAATGGGCTATATTCGAACAGGCCGTTAACAGGCTTTCCATGGACCGACCCGCCAGCTTTTAACCAAGTCAAACGGGCCGGCCTTTTCACAGGAATGGGCCTCTGTTGGGCCGTGCCACGTGTCGACGTATCATAGGCCCCTTCCGTCCAATGAGTGGTTAACATCTGTCCCAACGATGAGCCGACACGTGTTTCCTCCAGCCAATGATGATTTTACACGTGGAAAATCCCCATTGGTCGGGGCTGTTAACGGGTTATCGGATCCAAAACCCAACCCGATAGTTTAACGGCGTTTCGTTACGGTGGATGCCATGTGTCGGTCACCCTTGATGAAAGCACTTCTGTGACGCGCGATTTATCGTCATGGAAGTGGACACTTCCGTGATGATAATTTTGGTAATGTCATGGAACACTTCTACAACAGCACATGTGTGACTATCTTGATTCTGTCATAAATTTGTCATGGATGTACATGCATGACAGAAAACGCGACCTACTGTGACAAACACATATCATCATGGAAGTGTATTTTTTTGTAGTGGTGGCATCAACGTTTAGGACATCCTTCTTCGGTCATAGTTAAGTAAGTAGTCAATAAAGGCAAACTTTCTTTGTCACATAGTCCTATTAGTGATTCGGTTTGTGAAGCTTGTCAATGTGCCAAGAGTCACCAACTTCCTTATCCTAAGTCTAGTAGTGTTTCTCATGCTCCTTTAGAGCTAATTTTCAGTGATGTATGGGGACATGTCCGAGATTCTTTTGGCAGAAAAAATATTATGTCAGTTTTATCGATGATTACAACAAGTTTACTTGGATTTATTTACTTAGATATAAATCTGAAGTCTTCTCTATATTCCAAGAGTTTCAAAAACTTGTTGAGAGATACTTTGACAGAAAAATCTTGACAGTCCAAAGTGACTGGGGAGGGGAGTATGAGAAGCTCAACTCCTTCTTTCGTAGTATAGGCATTGCACACCATGTGTCTTGTCCCCATGCTCATCAACAGAATGGCTCTGCCGAGCGTAAACATCGCCACATTGTTGAAGTTGGCCTCTCTTTACTTGCTCATGCCTCCATGCCTCTTAAATATTGGGATGAAGCTTTCATCACTGCCACATACCTTATTAATCGTTTGCCTAGCAAAGTTATTGTGACGCCCCCGATTCAATCGTACACTAATCATGCACGCAATTGTGTACGATCAAGATCAGGGACTCACGGGAAGATATCACAACACAACTCTAAAACATAAATAAGTCATACAAGCATCATAATACAAGCCAGGGGCCTCGAGGGCTCGAATACAAGTGCTCGATCATAGACGAGTCAGCGGAAGCAACAATATCTGAGTACAGACATAAGTTAAACAAGTTTGCATTAAGAAGGCTAGCACAAACTGGGATACAGATCGAAAGAGGCGCAGGCCTCCTGCCTGGGATCCTCCAAACTACTCCTGGTCGTCGTCAGCGGGCAGCACGTAGTAGTAGGCACCTCCGGTGTAGTAGGGGTCGTCGTCGAAGGTGGCGTCTGGCTCCTGGACTCCAGCATCTGGTTGCGACAACCAGAAAGAAAGGAAAGGGGAAAAAGGGGGGAGAAAGCAACCATGAGTACTCATCCAAAGTACTCGCAAGCAAGGAACTACACTACATATGCATGGGTATATGTGTAAGGAGGCCTTATCAGTGGACTGAACTGCAGAATGCCAGAATAAGAGGGGGATAGCTAATCCTGTCGAAGACTACGCTTCTGGCAGCCTCCGTCCTGCAGCATGTAGAAGAGAGTAGGATGAAGTCCTCCAAGTAGCATCTCCAAGTAGCATCTCCAGGCAGCATCGCATAGCATAAACCTACCCGGCGATACTCTCCTCGTCGCCCTGTAGAAAAGCGATCACCGGGTTGTCCGTGGAACTTGGAAGGGTGTGTTTTATTAAGTATCCGGTTCTAGTTGTCATAAGGTCAAGGTACAACTCCAAGTCGTCCTGTTACCGAAGATCACGGCTATTCGAATAGATTAACTTCCCTGCAGGGGTGCACCAACTTACCCAGCACGCTTGATCCCATTTGGCCGGACACACTTTCCTGGGTCATGCCCGGCCGTGGAAGATCAACACGTCGCAGCCCCACCTAGGCTCAACAGAGAGGCCAGCACGCCGGTCTAAACCTAAGCGCACAGGGGTCTGGGCCCATCGCCCATAGCACACCTGCACATTGCGTACGCGGCCGAAAGCAGACCTAGCCTAGTGGCGTTCCAGTCCAATTCGGCGCGCGCCGCTCCGTCGCTGACGTCTGAAGTGCTTCGGCTGATACCACGACGTCGGGATACCCATAACTACTCCCGCGTAGATGGTTAGTGCGTATAGGCTCGTAGCCAACTCAGATCAAATACCAAGATCTCGTTAAGCGTGTTAAGTATCCGCGAACACCGAACAGGGCCAGGCCCACCTCTCTCCTAGGCGGTCTCAACCTGCCCTGTCGCTCCGCCACAAAGATCCACACAGAGGGCCGTCGGGACAAAGGTCCTTTCAGCCCCCAATCCGTGAATCACTCGCGGGTACTCTTCGAGTTGACCCGACTTTAGTCACCATCTGTATAGTATGTATGTATGTATAATATATACCCATGATCAACTCCCGAGTGATCACGGCCCAATAGTATAGCAAGGCAGACTGACAAGAATGTAGGGCCAATGATGATAAACTAGCATCCTATACTAAGCATTTAGGATTGCTGGTAAGGTATCAACAGATGTAGCAACAAGGTCAGGCTATGCATCAGAATAGGATTAACGGAAAGCAGTAACATGCTACACTACTCTAATGCAAGCAGTATAGAGAAGAGTAGGCGATATCTGGTGATCAAGGGGGGGCTTGCCTGGTTGCTCTGGCAAGAGAGAGGGGTCGTCAACTCCTTAGTCGAACTGGGCAGCAGCAGCGTCGGTCTCGTAGTCTACCGGAGAGAAGAGGGGGAAGAAACAATGAATATAATGCAAACAAATGCATATCGATGCATGACATGACAAGTAACGATGCTAGGTGTGCCCAATCGCGGTAGTAGGTGATACCGACGAAGGGGGGAAACATCCGGGAAAGTATTCCCGGTGTTTCGCGTTTTCGGGCAGAGGAGCCGGAGGGGAAAAGTTGCGAGTTCGATAGGTTAGGGGTGTGTGGCGGACGAACGGCCTGCGTATCCAGAATCGTCTCGTCGTTGTGAGCAACTTTCATGTAGAAAGTATTTTCATCCGAGTTACGGTTTATTTTATATTAATTTTTAAAGTTTTTAAATCATTTTCTAATTCGTTAATTATTAATTAAATTCAAAAATAGTATTACTGCATCAGCATGATGTCAGCATGACATCATCAGTCAACAAAGGTGTTTACTGGTCAGGCTGACGTGTGGGACCCACCTGTCATACTCTGTTTAATTAATTAGGGTTAGGTTAACTAACTACTGCTTAGTTAGACTAACAGGTTAATTACTAATTAAGTAGGATTAATTAACTTAATTAATTCATTAGATAATTAATTAATTAATAATTAATTTTATTAAATCATTTTTATTTTTATTTATTATTTTTATTTTTAATACTTTTTTAAACGTTCTGTGGGGTGGGGCCCCCCATGTCAGTGGGCCACTGGGGTCTATCGGGTCGGGCGTGTGAGCACGCGGGCACGAGCGCTCGATGGGGCGAGCCTGGGCGCTGGCCTCGGGCGGGTGCAGCAGCGCGGCTGCCGGGGCGCGACGGGGGCCGGTCCGGCCGACGGCGGCGAGGCAGGCTGGACGAGGTTGGGCGCAGCGGTTGTGGACACTGGCGAAACAGGGCGGAGCCCCTGGTTGCGGGTGTAACCCGCCCAGGTGAAGCGGCAGGCCGGGCGCGAGCGCCGGTGGCCAGGGAGCCGCACGAGCGCCGGCAGGAATAGGGCGACGGGGCGGAGGGGACCGGAGCCATGGACGTGCGTGCGCCGGCGACGGGCATGCAGCAGATGGTCGGGCGCGCATGGGCACGCGCCAGATCGATCCCAAGCGAGCAGGGGCGACGGGACCGGGCGCATCGAGGCGCGGGTGTGCGCAGCCGGGCGCGGCGACAGGCACGGGGGCGCGTCGAGGAGCTTGTCGGGGCAGTCGGGCGCGACGCGGTGACAGGGGAAGGAGAGGAGGGGCGCGTGCGTGCTCACATCGAGAAGTAGGGTCTAGGGCAGCGGGTGTTGAGGAGGAGGGCGGAGACGACGGCGTCGAGGAGGCAGTCCGGCGACGCGGTCCGGGGCGGCGTGGTCTCCAGGCGGCGACGGGCGACAGCGTCGGGGAGGAGGACGGTGGCGCCGGGGACGGCTTCGGGCGACGGGTGGCGGCGCCAGGGGCGTCGGGGACGTGCACCGGGGCGGCGTCGGGCGGCTTCGGGCTTCTCCCGATCTCGATCCAGAACTGGATCGGGGGAGGGGGAGAGAGCGAGTGGGGGGGGCTAGGGTTTCGGGATGGGGAAGTGGAGATAAGGGAGTGGGGGGGCTGGCCGGGCATGTGGGTGGGCCGAGGCCCAATGGGGGGAGGCCTTTTCTGTTTTTATTTCTTTTGTTCTATTTTGTTTATTATTCCTTTTCTGTTTTCTATTTTATTTTAGCTCCTCATTTATTTTAGCTTTATAAACTATAAAAGTAGTCCCTAATTTAGCGTTAGTAATTAGCTACTGCCACATAAGTTTGGGCAACAAAATAAAATAGTTTAATATTTTATTTATTGTAAAAGGCATTCAACTAATTGTTTTTGCTACTGTTTAAAACATTTTAGAGTATTTTACACTTTTATAAAAGTGTGGTTTCTCCACCATACTTACTTATGAATTATTTGGCTCACTCCGAACATTTTAGTTTTAATATTTGAAAACTTTTGTTGTTTGCCTTTAATTAAATTTTGAATTCGAACCGGTTTCGAACTAACGCGAGATTAGCAACATTAATCGAGGTGACGTGGCATCATTAGCAGACGTTTACTGTAGCTTAAATAACCGGGCGTCACAATTCTCCTCCACTACAAGAAATCTCGTCCCGAGATTTAGGAGTGGTTACAAGGGGGAAGGGATCTGGTTACGAAATTCTAACAATTCTTCTCGGTCATAGTTGCTCTTCTCGAAGAGGTCGATCCATGACATTGATGTCTTCATTTTGCTGTTTCGGTCGTCATGATGAAGTCAGGGTTCCATCGTACTAACGAAAGAATAAGGGGGTATTCCGGGAGAACGAACCTCTACAAGGTTGACTATCCGTTCGATAACATCGGGGAAGGTGGCAGAAAGTAACTCTCGAGTTGAAACTTAATAAAATATCGAGAGCAAAGTAATGAGGTTTCATGGGATGCTTCGAGCGAGCAGGCAACCGTTCGATGCCTGATACGAAGTGTCGAAGGGGTTTAGAGCAATGTGAATAAGCATTGCATCAGATAGCAGAATAGATCACTGGGCAAGTGGCCCATGAATTACTTACAAAGTCAAGCGCGAGGAATAACTGTGACAACAAGGATGTACCGGAGAGTCAGGTTTCGATCCTGTGGAACTGTGGGTTATGGGCCCACCATGTGGGATAAAAGTAGAAGGAGAGGTGACGTCTTGCACGACCATGTAGGCATAGTATGTCAGGGGATAGCCTGATAGTTATGTCGGCAACAACATCGGTACCAAGGGCGAGGAACGAAGAGAACCACTTTCCTGCTCGTTGAAACGAGGCGGACCAATAGGCAAAGTTCTCGTCCATCGGTGGTTACCGAAATGTCATCAGCGATAGCAACAGGGTCTTACTGACAAGGTGGTACACCGAGGGGTTTCCGTAAGCAGGAAAATATTACTGCTTAGATCATATAAACCTCAAGAAAGGTTAAACCAAACAATGGAAAGGATAATATGATTATCAAATTAATCAGAACAATGGAAAGGAAAATGTGTTTAAACACATATTTCAGGGGTATATCCTTCCCAAGGACAAGGAGAGCATGATATCCACGACAGATATAATTGTAGAAAACCCTTTAGGAAAGGGGAGAGAAATTTCATGCCATTACCCATACAACGGTGTTTGGATAATTGATAAAGAAAATTTAGCATTGTGCTTCAAATGTTCTTGTTGAAAATCGGAGTACCATGGACATGCTTCGAAATAGCATTGACAAGGTCATCAGGTGAAGATCAGACTTTGGAAACAGGAAGGATCCATCAGGAAAACTTGTAGAGTAAGTCTTACAATTTCCTCATGGAAGAATGGATAACCTTGCTAATAAGGAAACTATAACAGCAGGTCATCCGGCCAGGTGTGCTGGACATGCCATCACCTTACCGGGTCATAAAAGACCGGTGTTATAACTCTTGGAAAAATGTTCCAACCATCATATCTGACCAAGATTCAGATCTGATTGGTGTTAGGATACCTCGGACTCAGGATGCCTGAGAAGGAAAGGTGCAAAACAATTGACGGGATGACACTGTAGGATTATCAGGAAATGAACTATGAAGTGATTTCCGTTAACAAGAGTTCATCATTAACCCTAGGAGAGGACAAGGATGTGGCTGATGAACTCAACGACAATTCATCGAGATTTCCAAAAGATGGATTTCCACAACTAAGTGAACAAGGAGATAACATTTGTCAGATCAAATGATATAAGGAAGTATGCTCGAGGAAAACATACACAATTAAACATTATTTGAAAGGTGCACCCGAATATGGGCTGGGTTGCACGACCAATGACGGAATGGTGATTCAATAATCAATAGGCTAAGGATGAACGGTCAACCATTAACTTCAAAGCAAGAGGGTTGCTAGAAGGGCAGAATCCAAAGAACACCGTTCACTTGTGGGTACCCCGGTTGGAATCAACACGAGGACCAAGAAAGAATGGTGAGGGTGTGAAGTTATCACAATACCAAGAACTCTCAAGACGTGGTGAAATTCTCATGACGTTCTTGACATAAAAGATGTTAATGTTCCAAGGTAAGGGAGAACAATTGCTAGATAGCAAGGAACTCAAGGTATAACATCAAACACGAATAAGCTTGTGTTGGTGGGAAGGCAATAAAGTGGTCGATGATAACGCGGATCATCGAGGGCAAGGATAGTATTTCTCATCATGAACTCAATTGATATCCTGGAAGAACTCATAAGGTTGATGAGGAATTTGTCGACAGATTTCATGAAGAAGTAATCAATCAGCGACGACATCAAGTCAAAGGAATGATGAAGCCAAAAGTCATTGGAACCATGGGTACGACACAAACTCGAACTCAAGCTTGTTGTTTAAGGTGAAAGGGTATGACGAGGAAAATCGACGTAAGGTTAGTTCATCGTCAAAAATTGGTGCTCCGAGAATAAGGACCAGGTAGCACCGTTAGAATCGTCACGACAATGATATAGCCAAACAGGCTAGGAATGGCGTGATCAGGTACAAACTCGTACTTATAGAAGCTTACTGAAGAGTTGTTGAACCGTAGAGTGGACTCGGTTCAGTTATCGGTGTCTTTGAGTGTTCAATAACTCCGAGCCCATGAAAAATTGTAATCGGTGAGTATGTAGTACTTGATGAAGAACTCATAAGAAATTATGCAGTTCCAAGATAATCTCGAGATACCAGGTGATAATACTCGACGACAGATCAAACTAGAAGTTGAACTGGGGTATTGCTCTATAGAAGACAAGTGCTTAAACTTGCACAGGACATGATATTTAAAGGAGAACATGGTCAGAACCACGATTGCAAAAAGGCCAGATCTCAGATATAAGATGAACTTATACCAAGGGAATAATTGATTTTAAAAGAAGCTTCGATGAGAAGATGTACATCGTGTCCATGGGCATGAACGCAAAGTTCAAGGTCGACTCCCACTTCTCCAATGCACAACCTTTCATTCACTTCTCGCGCTCAATGAAGTTGTAGTTTTGAAATTTTATCTGGCAAAATACCAGAAGAGTACGACTCGTGAAAACTTTCGAGTTCACACCCATTAAGGAAGGCATAGGTTCAACCCATCGGGGCATCTTAGAATCATATACCAGAATCTTTAGAAGTAATTAACTCAAGCTCGAAGACAGAGCATGGTTAACAAAGCATAGGATACAATTTACCAAAGGCATTATGTATCAGAGGAAAGGCTCACAAGGTTATTGCATATGAAGGGCGTTGTCAGATAAAATCCAACAAAGGATCTGGTGGTCCACAAGGGATCTGACGTGAGCATCGGTACTCAACTAGAGGAAGAAGATTGCAAGGAGATCAGATTATAGAAACAACTGACTAACTCAATTGTCAAATGCAAAGGAATTATGATTTCCAAATCAAGGGATCAGAAGCAATGCTCTGAGTAGGGATGGATAAGTTGAATAGCCTTACGGTACAATCAATGACAATTGGATTGGTCGAGAACCAATTCCAGTTAAAAGAATGGCAGCTTAGCCGGAGAAGTAATTTATAAGGATCAATGATGATTGCGGGCATTCGCAAACATATTGAGTCAACAGACTCAAAATGATAATGACAAGGAATGTCATTAAGACTACGAGACTTATGGGATTAACCATAATGCGAGCAAGCAAGAATTTCAAGAGCCAAAGGCTCCAGAGGATTTTCGGAAGATCGAATAGTATTTTGAAGACTTTTGTGAAACTCATGAACAACTGGGGATGAGCGGATACTTGACAAGTGCGGGGATTTATTTGAAGGGGTATTCATGTGGCAAAGAACTGCTAGGCAGTAGGCACGAAGTATTCTCGGAACAATAGAGAAAACTTCGGGTATCTTGTAATAACAAGAACAATGGGGAATGATCATAAGAATGGCAAGTGTAAGTAGTTATCCATAAGGATTTATCGGTGGTCGGGAATAGCAAAAGTGATGGGCACAAAGTCTCGAGAGAATATCAAAGAGTATCTCTGAAATCTTCTGGTGCAGTCGGTGACCATCTGGACTGAAGGGGCTCTCCGGGAGAAAGTATTTTCAAGAACATAAAGTTAGTTTTTAGTAAAAATCGTTTAACCCGAATAGAAGAGGGTTCAGAATCCCAGAGTAAAGGTCGAGGAATAAAAGATCCTAATACCACCCAATGGCGACATGGGCCCGTAAGGCACACAGCCAAGTTAATAAAAGTTTTGTAATGACTAGACTCAACTTCGGCCAAGGAGTTGGAAAGGGGGATTCCTACAGGCAGTCGGCTCTGATACCAACTTGTGACGCCCCCGATTCAATCTTACACTAATCATGCACGCAATTGTGTACAATCAAGATCAGGGACTCACGGGAAGATATCACAACACAACTCTAAAACATAAATAAGTCATACAAGCATCATAATACAAGCCAGGGGCCTCGAGGGCTCGAATACAAGTGCTCGATCATAGACGAGTCAGCGGAAGCAACAATATCTGAGTACAGACATAAGTTAAACAAGTTTGCATTAAGAAGGCTAGCACAAACTGGGATACAGATCGAAAGAGGCGCAGGCCTCCTGCCTGGGATCCTCCAAACTACTCCTGGTCGTCGTCAGCGGGCAGCACATAGTAGTAGGCACCTTCGGTGTAGTAGGGGTCGTCGTCGAAGGTGGCGTCTGGCTCCTGGACTCCAGCATCTGGTTGCGACAACCAGAAAGAAAGGAAAGGGGAAAAAGGGGGGAGAAAGCAACCATGAGTACTCATCCAAAGTACTCGCAAGCAAGGAACTACACTACATATGCATGGGTATATGTGTAAGGAGGCCTTATCAGTGGACTGAACTGCAGAATGCCAGAATAAGAGGGGGATAGCTAATCCTGTCGAAGACTACGCTTCTGGCAACCTCCGTCCTGCAGCATGTAGAAGAGAGTAGGATGAAGTCCTCCAAGTAGCATCTCCAAGTAGCATCTCCAAGTAGCATCTCCAGGCAGCATCGCATAGCATAAACCTACCCGGCGATCCTCTCCTCGTCGCCCTGTAGAAAAGCGATCACCGGGTTGTCTGTGGAACTTGGAAGGGTGTGTTTTATTAAGTATCCGGTTCTAGTTGTCATAAGGTCAAGGTACAACTCCAAGTCGTCCTGTTACCGAAGATCACGGCTATTCGAATAGATTAACTTCCCTGCAGGGGTGCACCAACTTACCCAGCACGCTTGATCCCATTTGGCCGGACACACTTTCCTGGGTCATGCCCGGCCGCGGAAGATCAACACGTTGCAGCCCCACCTAGGCTCAACAGAGAGGCCAGCACACCGGTCTAAACCTAAGCACACAGGGGTCTGGGCCCATCGCCCATAGCACACCTGCACGTTGCGTACGCGGCCGAAAGCAGACCTAGCCTAGTGGCGTTCCAGTCCAATTCGGCGCGCGCCGCTCCGTCGCTGACGTCTGAAGTGCTTCGGCTGATACCACGACATCGGGATACCCATAACTACTCCCGCGTAGATGGTTAGTGCGTATAGGCTTGTAGCCAACTCAGATCAAATACCAAGATCTCGTTAAGCGTGTTAAGTATCCGCGAACGCCGAACAGGGCCAGGCCCACCTCTCTCCTAGGCGGTCTCAACCTGCCCTGTCGCTCCGCCACAAAGATCCACACAGAGGGCCGTCGGGACAAAGGTCCTTTCAGCCCCCAATCCGTGAATCACTCGCGGGTACTCTTCGAGTTGACCCGACTTTAGTCACCATCTGTATAGTATGTATGTATGTATAATATATACCCGTGGTCAACTCCCGAGTGATCACGGCCCAATAGTATAGCAAGGCAGACTGACAAGAATGTAGGGCCAATGATGATAAACTAGCATCCTATACTAAGCATTTAGGATTGCTGGTAAGGTATCAACAGATGTAGCAACAAGGTCAGGCTATGCATCAGAATAGGATTAACGGAAAGCAGTAACATGCTACACTACTC
>NC_041392.1:603601846-603602770 GCF_002162155.2 Triticum dicoccoides | reverse complement strand
TTGCTCTGGCAAGAGAGAGGGGTCGTCAACTCCGTAGTCGAACTGGGCAGCAGCAGCGTCGGTCTCGTAGTCTATCGGAGAGAAGAGGGGGAAGAAACAATGAATACAATGCAAACAAATGCATATCGATGCATGACATGACAAGTAACGATGCTAGGTGTGCCCAATCACGGTAGTAGGTGATACCGACGAAGGGGGGAAACATCCGGGAAAGTATTCCCGGTGTTTCGCGTTTTTGGGCAGAGGAGCCGGAGGGGAAAAGTTGCGAGTTCGATAGGTTAGGGGTGTGTGGCGGACGAACGGCTTGCGTATCCGGAATCGTCTCGTCGTTCTGAGCAACTTTCATGTAGAAAGTATTTTCATCCGAGTTACGGTTTATTTTATATTAATTTTTAAAGTTTTTAAATCATTTTCTAATTCGTTAATTATTAATTAAATTCAAAAATAGTATTACTGCATCAGCATGACGTCAGCATGACATCATCAGTCAACAGAGGTGTTGACTGGTCAGGCTGACGTGTGGGACCCACCTGTCATACTCTCTTTAATTAATTAGGGTTAGGTTAACTAACTACTGCTTAGTTAGACTAACAGGTTAATTACTAATTAAGTAGGATTAATTAACTTAATTAATTCATTAGATAATTAATTAATTAATAATTAATTTTATTAAATCATTTTTATTTTTATTTTTAATACTTTTTTAAACGTTCTGTGGGGTGGGGCCCCCCATGTCAGTGGGCCACTGGGGTCTATCGGGTCGGGCGTGCGAGCACGCGGGCACGAGCGCTCGATGGGGCGAGCCTGGGCGCTGGCCTCGGGCGGGTTCAGCAGCGCGGCTGCCGGGGCGCGACGGGGGCCGGTCCGGCCGACGGCGGCGAGGCAGGCTGGACGAGGTTGGGCGCAGCGGTTGTGGACACTGGC
>NC_041392.1:603597936-603601558 GCF_002162155.2 Triticum dicoccoides | reverse complement strand
GGCCGGGCATGTGGGTGGGCCGAGGCCCAATGGGGGGAGGCCTTTTCTGTTTTTATTTCTTTTGTTCTATTTTGTTTATTATTCCTTTTCTGTTTTCTATTTTATTTTAGCTCCTCATTTATTTTAGCTTTATAAACTATAAAAGTAGTCCCTAATTTAGCGTTAGTAATTAGCTACTGCCACATAAGTTTGGGCAACAAAATAAAATAGTTTAATATTTTATTTATTGTAAAAGGCATTCAACTAATTGTTTTTGCTACTGTTTAAAACATTTTAGAGTATTTTACACTTTTATAAAAGTGTGGTTTCTCCACCATACTTACTTATGAATTATTTGGCTCACTCCGAACATTTTAGTTTTAATATTTGAAAACTTTTGTTCTTTGCCTTTAATTAAATTTTGAATTCGAACCGGTTTCGAACTAACGCGAGATTAGCAACATTAATCGAGGTGACGTGGCATCATTAGCATAGGTTTACTGTAGCTTAAATAACCGGGCGTCACAGTTATTGGAAATTCTACTCCGTTGGAACGTCTTTATCATCCAAATTGCCTATAGCAATCGTTTGCCACATTTCTAGAGATGTTATTTTTGATGAAAATCTCTTTCCATTTGCCAAGCTTCATCCAAATGCAGGCGCCCTCCTTCGTGCTGAAATAGCCCTTCTTCCTGATCACGGGGTGAATTAACTAAAGGTGATCATGTGAAAAATTCCACAGAAAATTGTTTTTCTGCAGATTCTGGCCGTCATTTTATGTGTGCAGGTCCGCACGAAAAAGGCACAAGATCCAACACTGATTTGGCTGGCAGCAGCGCCGGATCCCATGCTGATCCCCGCGTCAGAGCTGCTGCGCCTGACGGCGCGCGATCCCAGGAGGATTGCTCTGCCCCACGTGTATCTCCTCGCGCGCCAGTGGCCGACCGGGTGGACTCCGCATGTCCCGATGCGCGGTTGGCTGAGGCCACCAGCCCAAGCGCGGGTGCACGCGCGCGTGTGGCGGACAGCCCCCACCGGGTGGAGCCCACCAGCCCAGGCGCGGGCAGGATTCTATCACCGCGCGCCACTTGTTCGCGGGATGACGAGGCACGGGACACGATGGTTGATTCGGCTGCACCCGAGCCTGCGCCGACAGGATCAGAAGCAGGTGCAGAATCGTCCTTGGATCTGGTGCTGGGATCTTTCGTGGATAATTCTGCATCTCCAAATGCTTTTGGATCTTCTGTGCCTACATCAGCAGTTTGTTCTCAGGCTCCTGGTCGACACACCCGATCACAGTCAGGTATCATCAAAAATAAAGAGTACAATGATGGTACGGTATGATATGATCGTGTCAAACGTGCTTTTCTTAGTAGTGTTGGAGAACCAATTAATTTGCATGATGCTCTAGATCATAAAGAATGGAAAGAGGCTATGGATAATTAATATGATGCACTCATGAAAAATAGAACTTGGCACTTAGTACCCTCAAGGAAGGGCATCAATGTCATAGATTGCAAATGGGTCTATAAGATAAGAAGAAAATCTGATGGAAGCATAGACAGATACAAGGCTAGGTTTGTTGCCAAAGGGTTTAAACAGAGATTTGGTACTGATTATGAAGATGCATTTAGTCCTGTTGTTAAGGCAGCTACCATTCGAATTGTATTGTCTATTGCTATTTCCAGAGGTTGGAGTTTACGACAGATAGATGTTCAGAACGCGTTTCTTCATGGTGTTCTTGAGGAAGAAGTGTTCATGCGGCAGCCACCTGGATATGAGAATCAAAGCATGCCACATCATGTCTGTAAGTTGGATAAAGCTCTGTATGGTTTGAAACAGACCCCGAGAGCTTGGTACTCAAGGTTGAGCATGCAGTTACAACAACTTGGGTTTACACCATCTAAAGCAGATACTTCATTGTTCTTTTATCATAAGGGCAATATCATTATTTTTGTGCTTGTTTATGTTGATGATATAATTGTTGCAAGTTCAAGTTCAGATGCTACCACTTGTTTGCTTAAAGATCTCAAGTTGGAGTTTGCTCTCAAAGATTTGGGAGATCTTCACTATTTCCTTGGTATAGAGGTCAAGCAGGTTAAGGATGGTATTCTTCTTACTCAGGAAAAGTATACTACTGACATACTCAGAAGAGTAGGACTGCAACATTGTAAGCCTGTAAGTACACCAATTTCAACTTCTGAAAAACTTACACTTGAAAGTGGAGAAGCTCTTGGACCAGAGGATGTAACTAATTACAGAAGTGGTGTGGGTGCTTTGCAATATCTGACTCTTACACGTCCTGATATTTCTTACTCTGTGAATAAGGTATGTCAGTATTTACATGCACCTAGAACAATTCACTGGACTGCAGTCAAAAGGATTTTAAGGTATCTTAAGTTTTCTGAAGGACTTGGACTTCAAATTACCAAGTCTCCATCTTTGCTTGTTACTGCTTACTCTGATGCAGACTGGGCTGGATGTGCTGATGATAGAAGATCCACAGGTGTTTTTGCTGTGTTTCTGGGAACTAATCTTATATCCTGGAGTGCAAGAAAACAGGCTACTGTCTCACGATCAAGTACAAAAGCTGAATATAAAGCTTTGGCAAATGCTACAGCTGAAATAATGTGGATACAGACTTTGCTCTATGAACTTGAAATCAAAGCTCCACAAGCTGCAAGATTATGGTGTGATAATATTGGCGCGACCTATCTTTCAGCCAATCCTGTTTTTCATGCACGCACTAAACATATTGAAATTGATTTCCACTTTGTCAGAGAAAGGGTAGCTCGAAAGCTCTTTGATATTCGGTTTTTACCTACTGGACATCAACTTGTTGATGGCTTCACAAAACCTCTCACCATGAGGAGATTGGACGAGTTCAAGTACAATCTTAACCTTGCAAAAGTTTCTTGAGGTTTAGATTGAGGGGGAGTGTTGAAGATGTTGTATAGGGATAGGAAAGGTGTTTAACTTGTATCTCTTTCTATCTCTTCTTCTGCTCTATCTCCTCGAACCTCTTGCACCGAACGTGATCGATCTCCTCGATCTATTCTTGTAAGCCACGACACACATCATATATATACAACCACGACTCGAGCAAAGGGTTCAACGTTTCCATCTAGTTTTACAGCTTCTACAGCAGGATGTTCAGTCCGCCGTGCCCGCCCATCTCCGCCAACCAAAGCAGCTTCAACGCGCAGCGCCGCCTTGCTGGCCACGGCCGCTTGGCTGCAACTCGAGCCCAGTCGCTGCGGTCATCGTGCGCAGCGCAGCCTCGTCGGTCGCGAAGTTCCACAACAACCGAGGTAGCCGAGCAGCGCGACACCCCCGTGAAGGAGACCGCCATGGAGGCCGGGAGGATGGGCTGCGCCACCGGTTTTCCCACAACTTGTCAGCGGCGGCCGGGGTGGCACTTGACGAAGCTGGTGACTGCTGCCGACATATGGCTCGTGGTCGACAGAGGGGTTGGGGAACGAGGCAAAGAGCTCCTTCCCCGTGTCCCGGTCAATCATGTGGGGAGGGGCATTCTCGAGATTTAACGTGGGACCCACTTGGCAGGGGGCAAAAAATCAAAGTCCAAAATAACAAGTGGCAAAATATCAAAGGCAAAGTAATAAGTGGCAAAAAAAAACCCGTG
>NC_041392.1:603593813-603597487 GCF_002162155.2 Triticum dicoccoides | reverse complement strand
AGGGTTGAGCGCCGCCGCCGTCTTCCTGGTCGACGGCGAGCTCCCACCTCTCCGCCGGCCGCACCCATCCCCGCTCCCTATCTCTCCACGGGAGCTCGACCCCGTCGCCCTCTCCCTCCGCGGGAGCTCAGCCACAACGACCGTCCGTCGCAGGACACTGGTCCTATCCCATGCCGCCGCCTGGACGCCGCGCGGGAGACTCCCGCGGCCGCCGGGAGGGGACGCGTTCCTCCACAACGCCGTGATCCCGGGCTTCGCTGACTCGGGCCTCCCTGGCAGCGCTCTGGCCGCCTACCGCTCCATGCTGGCCGCCGTCGCGCGCCTGACCGCTTCACCTTCCCCGTCCTCCTCAAGTGCTGCGCGCGCCCAGGCTCCTCGATGATGGCCGCGCCGCCGAGTACCAGGCTCGGCATAACTGTCTGATCGCGTTCTACGCCAGGCTAAACACTGTCTCAGCATTGTCGGGGACGCTAAGACGGTGTTCGACGGAATGCCGGCCAGGGACATCGTCATGTGGAAGTCGATCGTGGACGGATTCGTGTCCACTAGGGCACTAGGCTCTCGCGCCGCTGGCCCTGTACTGCTTCAGGGAGATGCACGAGGTGCGGCATGACAGAGTCGGGATTATCCACCACTCTTGCCGTTTGCTTCCTGAAATAGACGTTGATGCAAGGGCATGGGCTGGAGGAAGACGTCAATGTTGGCACCTCTCTTCTTGACATGTACTGCAAGTGTGGTGCCATTGCTTCTGACGAAGGTGGCCGCGATGATTGAGGAGGTAGAGGGGATGCTCGGCATGCCAATGGAGCATCTCTGACGCGCTCCTTGAGCTGGATTATGGTCTGCACAGAGACATCCACTCCAAGCTCAAGATGCTCTTCAGCTACTTCGACAACCTCCCTCTAGTGTAAAGGATGCCATTTCCGATTTTATCCGTTCCGATCTTTATGGTACTTCCAACACTTGTGTTCTTGGATTTTTTGGATGAAACAACATGGTACCGCAAGTGATGTGGGTGTTTGATGAGTTAGTGGGGCTTCTCATTTGCCAAGCCTAAGTAACAGGCCATTAGTGTGATGTACTAAACAATTTATGGTAGTGGATAGTTCACTCTGGATTACTCCGATTTATCCATTGTCGAACTCATCCTTTCAAAGTACAATTAGTAGAAGTTTATCTCTGTTTTTCCTCTATCGCTGAACTTTATTTTCTAGCTACTTTTTTCTTTGTCTTGACTTAGGATCCTTGTGATGCATTCAAAGATAGTCCATCAGTGAGATGATATTTAGCCAAAACATGTATGAGACAAAGAGTAGGGTTGAGAAGCTTGAGAAATTGTATGCAAACATGGCCTTGCAAAAAGAACCGAAGGTGCGCTTTGCCACTTTCTATGGCAAATTGAAATATTTTTTTCTTGGGTGAAGTCTATAGTATTTTTTGTTACTGAACCATATATGTTATGTTTATTGTGAAAATAATATAACCAGTTCACATTTTGTGAGTAACCAAAATCTCAAGAAATCTAAGTTTGTAATCTTTATATGAACTGGTTAGACTGTTATGAAACGACTTAGGCCTGGGCGTTCGGTAGAAACCGAAATTTCGGTTTCTGTTGTTCGGTTTTTTCCTAAGTTCGGTAAGTGAAATTAGAAACCGAAATTTACATGCAAAGCCAGCTAACTGAAAAATCGGTTAACCGATTATTCGGTTCGGTTTTCGGTTTAAACCGAATTTGGGCACTACGCCTTCGTTCCTCTCTGCGTGCAGCCATGGATGCGCTCTCCTCCTCTGGTCCTCTCCTTTGCGAGCGGCGATGGAGCGACGACGCGTGGACGGACGAATGCGTGCTCCTCCGCTGATGCGGTGGTCGGAGATGGGGGAGATGTGAGGAGTGCAGCCAAGATGCAGCGGTCGGAGATGGGGAAGATGACAGGCGCCAGCGGCGGGAGTGCAGGAGTGGGATTGCGAGGTGGGTGTCCTTGACAGCCGGCATCAGGGGTGGGGAGAAGAGAAGTTGCGGTGCGCCGGTGGCAGGTCAAGTGAGAATGGCAGCGGCGACGGCTGAGTCTTGCGTCAGGGGTGTGGGAGAAGATGCGTGCGGGCATGGGTGGGTCCATAGTGGGATCGTGACCCCGTGACCCTTTTTTTGTGCGTTCAGACGTGGGTCATGGCCTCGTGGGAGTGTCACTGTGTGAGTTTTTTAGGGGCTCCGCTCGTGCATGGCCTAATGGCCAGCCTCTTGGCGTTTGTGTCATTGGGCCGGGGAAGCTTGTAGTATGGGCTGGGCTGAGTTCGGTTACTCGGTTAACCGAGTAAAATACTGAAACCGACCGAATTTGGTTCGGTTAGTAGCTTAGCAAACCGATTTTTTTTGTCTTTATTGTAAAAACCGAAAAATTCATTTATTCGGTGTCGGTTTCGGTTCAGTTTTCGGTTGCTCGGTTTTTATGCCCAGCCCTATGAAACGTTGCCCAAGAGTGTGACTATATATGCTTTTCAGATGCTGTGGTTGACAGGAACTGGTTCTCTTCTACAGCCGCAGTGTAGAAAGATGGAACCCAGGAACCCCATGCCTACAGGAGTTATGTCTTCCCCACATCAAAATCCTTTTGGTCACTGTTAGTTGTGTGAGAAGTGTTTCAGATCCTGTCAGTTAGTTCCAGGAGCATGATTGTTTCTAACTCATGGACTGTAAATTGTGGGACTATTGTTTATTTTTGTGACTTAGTAGTATACAATTGGAATGTGAGTCTAGATCAGGGAGTTACTGCCTTGATTTCCTAGGACCGGAGAATTCAGACTGCCTTTTTTTCTTATCTGCAGGTGAAGAAGTCCGGCAAGAATGAGAAGGCCAACATGTCAGAGTTCACGGCGCAGTCGGACTCCATTGGGTTTAAGATAGTTGAGGTCACTGTGGATGGCAACTGCTTCCTCAGATTTTGTTCAAATACTCATCATCTTGACAAAATAGTGGGATTTTGTGGCTTTCTATGCTGTCTTTTAGGTCATATATGACTAATCATTGTAGTCACTGGGGCAATGGATGACCAGCTGGAGGGCGACAAGGAATGACAAATGAAGTACTGGGAGATGGTCGTGCAGTACATCATGGTATGCAGTGAACCCCCTTTTTTGTGTAGCAAGTTACTCGCGAATTGTAAATCCCAGTTAGGATTTCATCGAGCATATGTTTGACTAATTAGGTGTGTTGCGAATTGTTGATGGTGCAGGTTGCCCATGGGCTATGGCGCTTGCTAATAATCCTTGCCGTGTGCAAGTTGCAGAAACACTGCAAGGAGTTTGAGCCATTCATCGAGAATGAGATGTTATTGAATACTGTGACCGATGAAGAATGGAGTTGCATCAGGCTTCTCTTGTCACGAGAAGAAACGTTTGCATTCACATGGTAATTTTCTGTACAACGATTTCCTTTCTGTACTAGAGGCAGGGTGCCAAGCCTGCTTGCTCCCGGTACATTGTGACATGAAGCGCCGTGAGGAGGGAGGTGCTGAATACAGCTCGTTGACGAACACCAACCGCGGCTGCGCCACTATCGGGTGCTAGATCTTCCACAAGCAGGACCACAATTGCCGTTGCAGTATGCTGCTGCCAAGCCAGGCATACCAGCCCCTGTTACTACTGACAAGCGGGCGTACAACCTCCTTTCTGTAGGC
>NC_041392.1:603591475-603593434 GCF_002162155.2 Triticum dicoccoides | reverse complement strand
TTGCAGAGAACTGTCAAATTAATTCTTCAAGGTCGGCCAGAGGAACTTTTATCGCTGCTTCTTATGCCTTGCAAAAATATGCAAGCAAGCACATGGAATTGTACTGTACCATTTTAGCTCACAGTGTTTCAGGGTACCATTGTCCTTAAGGAAATGTTGATGAGTAGATATATCAACTTGCCAGACATGTGTAAATAACTTCCCAACTTTTTGACACGACAGAAGTATGACTGGTATATGTGTCTGATCTGATACCCACACACCTGCCCAACATCACTATAAATGATAAAATGTAGGTAGGTAGGTAAAGTCTTGTAGCTAATAGGAGTTATATCCATGAGTGTTTGGCTCATGTTGTAGTGATATGGCGATTCTGTAGTACAAAGTACAAACAACATATTGTTTAGTGTTGGAACTGTCACACAATCATTAACCCACTTACTGGAAACCAACTTGTGTACAGTCTCACCAACTTACTCTAAAAGACAAACTGATGGATGCAGGTTGGGCTTGATCTGAGAAGAGCTCTTGGCTCCCACCTATTACCGTCCACTACTGCATGAGTATATAAATTGCTGCATTTAACTAACACCAGGGTAAGCGTATATACTAAGTCGGTCAAGGATCTTTCCAGTGTGCATGGCTGCATGCCTCAAGTTATGCCTAGGGGACCATACAAAAGTATGCCGTGCCTGATCTCACAGTGTCAAGCTAACACTATCCACTAGTAGTGGGAAACTTAACAGTGGGTCCACTTTGATTGCCTATGGCACTGCAGCTCACCCTTATTTTGTCACTGGAGATATCTATACGCTCAGGATAGGCACCACAATCGAGACAATAGTTCAGATACTTGAGCACTCCCTTTGTTTCACTGTAACCATTACATGATTCAAGCATCTTCTTTTCTTAACAATTGTCCATGGAGATAATCATGAGTGTAATCAAATGCAATGTTTCCACTCTCTATTTCTACTTTTAGTGTTTTGGAAGAGCTTAAGTGGTCGTAGCAAGTCATTTTATAGGGGCATGTATTGGTCATTTCTCTTAGGTTAGTTCTTCTTGGTCAGTGGGCATGGTGGGATGATGACAAATATAGGGAGGTGAATTTGAATATTACTTTTCAGCTAACCTTTATAATCATTGATATGATCTCTATGAAATAAAGCATCAGATAGAAGTTTTTATAATTAAGTAAAAAGTAAAAGAGTAGTAGTAACTAAATAGTTGTAGGGTTTAACCTTCAAATTTTAAGAAGATGGAAACCCTAAGGAAAGGTCTACTTTGGTGCCTTAACTATTATTGTCTCAGTTTAATTTGCACCGCAGACTCCAAAACCATCTAATGTGCACCCTCAGATATGAACCCTTTCTGATTATATCCCAGGGAAGTATTTGTGCATGGTTTGATGTGGTGTGGCATTCATGTCAAAGTATTTTGCCACCTCATTCCCTGTTAGGTGGTTTTGTGTGACATGGCATCCATGTCAAGCTAGGAACACCAGGAACAAACAGAAGCAGACTGAGGTGGGGGTGGGAGAAAAACAGAGGTTCCATTTTCCCCCAATATTTAATATGTGGGGTCTACTGCTCAGTGGAGAAAGACTTATTGCCAGCCATCTCGCCAAGTAACGCTTGTGAAGCCAAATTTGGAACATCCCGATTATAAGGAAAAGGCGACAAACTAGTGTGAACTGTACGCAATGACCTTTGTAATTTTGCGCTGAGCAATAGCTGTCACTGGCGTTACAACCTTTTGCTATATAATAGTCACATCCATCTCCTTTTGGGACACCGGTCCGGAAGGAAGCCATAGTTCGAAGCTTCGAACCCGGTTGTGATGGAGGTGGTCTTTGATGGAGGAGGAGGTGCTGGCGGTGCCAACAACTGGAGGTCCCAAATCAGGGAAGAGTTTCGCAAGTCTCGTATCTCAGAACTGTGAGCAGTCTCTATCCCCCCC
>NC_041392.1:603548182-603591301 GCF_002162155.2 Triticum dicoccoides | reverse complement strand
TAGATCATAGATGTATGTGGATGTGATGGGTTCAGGTTGCTCACTCGGCTCATATCATATATATTATTACGCTATTTTGGGTGTTACTGTTTGAACTTGAAAGTGCACGAGATGTATCACATATCTCATTACTTTTTAATGTTATCTGTACAGATCAGAGGCTCTGATGCAAGCACTGTCGCCAGACGAGCCCGAGACATTGACTGATCTTCTGAATGTTGCTGTCAGATTAGAGAGAATGATTTTCATAGTAGCTGTTAGCGAGGTATATTCCATCTCTGTAACATTTCATTGACTTTTTACGGATCTTGATATGCTGATCGGTATGTTAAAGCTTAGAACAGGAGTACTTCCGGCTACTAGTCTATGAAAGTCTCAAGCTCAGCAGCTTATCATATGATCTGGGCTTCACAGCTTATCCAGGGAAATCTCGGATACCAATAGAGTATACTAGGGCATAACTACCACGAACCAATGGCGATGAGGCATTCTCAGCCTAGTTGGCGGCTTTGGTCCGGGAAGGTCCTGAGGGACACCACACTTAATTGATATTGATGGTTGTGGCAATAATGGAACAACTGCACCTTCAGTGGTTCCCAGCCATTCATCCTCCAGTGCAGACTATCAACGACGATGCATAGGCATGGAGTAGACTGGGGGTGAAAGGGGCGTGCATAGTCCTCCCTGGGGTTTAGTGTGTGCGTGCTACCGCTTGGACGAGCGATCATGTGTGCATTTGTGTGCGCTGATTGTTCTTTATCAACCCTACATAGCAATGAAATGATACACAAACCTTTTGCATTTATACGAAAAATATTTTGAGTACTCGCCATAAGTACAGCTCATTCTTCAGTCAACTATCATTCCATTATGTCTTGTGAATCATAGTATTTAGTATGTTTGCTGCATACCTTGTGAATACTGGTATTGTATTTCACAGGATGGGAGGAAGGTTTATTTCTTTTAATGTTCTTTTCCCCTGAGCTTTTGAAGGAATGTCTATTTAGACTTCAAGCTAAAAGATTTGGTGTGTGTTTTTATTCTCAGGTTGATTATAATTATAAGCTGTATACGAGATTGGATCATTTAGAGGATGATCATTTTGAGGACATATCATCAGATAATCATTTTGAGGACATTTCATCAGATGATCATTTTGAGGACATCTCATCGGATGATCATTTTGAGGAAATTTCATCAGATTATCAAATGCTTGAACCCTCAACTGCGACGCTTCTGCGAGGAATTTTTAGTGATCCACAGAATCAAAGCATTCAGGTACAGAGCAACCTCCAGAGGATGCTATCTGGTGATAATACAAAAGCAACAGGTATGCCCCTTCATGATTTTAGTTGTTGTCATTAGGTCCTTCAAATGCGTTTAAAAAAGGATATTTGTTTCTTGGAGTTGCATGTCGCATCATTCATGCAGCTAATAGCAAACTTGTGATTCATGTCTAATCTACCCTTTTGTTTGACAAGCGCCTATAGGAAATGAAGAGAAGCCTTGCTGTGATGACAATGATAGGATTAGCGTCCTTCATGAGAGCATACTCCATTGTATCATGTCCTTCATGCCAGCACAGGACGTTGTACGCACAAGCATGCTATTCCGAAGATCGCCCCCATTATGGACTTCAGCGCCATGCCTTGATATCGATATTGATCACTTTGATATGGACAGAGTAAAGTTCAACAAGTTTGCAAAAAGTTTGTTTGAGCGGCGGGGTAATGCTAATACATTGGACAAACTCCGCCTTCACTCTTTTGCAATTGATGCAGCCAAGTATTGGATCGGTGATGCTATCAGACTTCATGAAGTTAAATCGATTGATTTCACTGAAAATACAAGATGGGAAGCTTTTTACTTAGATCCTAAAGCTATCAACTTTAGCTCTAAATATCTGCGAACTGTGAAGCTCACTAATGTTATAATAGTTGCATCTGTCTTTGATCAGCTCAGCCGTGAATGCACGTCTTTGGAAAATCTGCAGTTGGCAGACAGCACTCTTTATTGTCCTGAGATTTCATCAAGTTCATTGAAGACTCTGGAAATAATAAACTGCTTAGTTTTGAATCATCTTCTGATTCGTACTGGCAAGCTGGTCTCGCTATGCTTCAAGGACACTCGATGCAGGTGCACTCCAAAATACATAGTTCGAACTACATCAGCAGTAATCCTATGTGATCTTTCAAACGCCAAGAGCATAGAACTGCCAACACCAGTGAGACATGTATGGGTGCTTCTTAATTTTTGTACATGTCTGAAATATTTGTTTCTTTAGAATCTGTTCTTATTTTGTTTGACATATGTGAAGGTCGCATTCGATAGAATGACTCCAAGGTGCTCAATGTTCATCAGTCTGACAAGTCTCATTCTTGGTGAATGGTGTCTTTCCAACAAATTTGCTCCTCTAGCTTGCTTCCTCGAGCACTCTCCTATGCTTGAGAATCTTGATCTGAAGCTCAAGGTGGTTGAAGACACTCAGTGTTTGTCCTTGTCTATTTTCTTCGCTGAAGACAGGAATTCCTATTAACATGTTCTACTCTTATATAAAATTTCAGTTTGACTGTGAAGAGCAAAAGCAGCCGCTTCAAATGGCTGAGGGAATATCATTCCAAGCCAAAAGCCTTAAGAAGGTAACGATCCACTGCGCCGAAGAGGAGGACAGGCTTCCCGTGTTGAAGGCTATACTGCTTGCCAATGCAAGATGTGTCAAGCACATCGATGTCAAGACGTACTAGGATGCTGCGCCAAGCGTTCTTCTGCATATGGAATGCATCTTTGCATAGCGCTTTCGCTGTGTGACATGTGTGAGACCCGATGTAGCTAGAGATTTGGTTGTTGAATGTTGTGTTACATGGACCTGTAAACATTTACCGCTGTGCGACTTGTGGGAAACTTGCTTGCTACCATTTATCTAGGTTGATCGATGAACATTACAGCTCATATGATATGTTCCTTTTGTTTTTGTGTTGGGGAAGATTTATTATGTTAGCTGAACTGCAGGGTTGCAGGGTGTTCGTGTTGCAGTTGGAGGAATGTGAGGAATGTGGTTAAGCCAAACCTTTGCTGGCTGTGCATCAGGTAGATGCTTTCCTACAGTTGCCAACTGCCATGATCGCCTCTTGCCTCATACAGCAGATCTCGGAATCTTTTTTCCAAGGTAATGTGAGTCCTCAGTCGTAAGATGTATGTTGCCAGTATCTTGGAATCTGAGTGCACTGACGGCTTATGGGCCTTTGGATGAGAAAGGGAGGGACATGATTTTGCTACAAGGTATCCGATGGAACATTTACAACCTTGCACTTGATCAGAATCAACCTATCAATCAGCCAAGGACCAAGATCGACACACGCATACACAAGAAATTATGACAAAGAAGTTTAAAATGCAGTTTCCGCCGGGTTACCAGGCTGGCTGGTGCTATTTCACCTGTGAGCTGGTTGTTCGACAGATCAAGAATTTGCAGGTTTGTGAGGTTGCAGATTTCTTGTGGTATTTCACCAGTTAAGCTATTGGAGCTTAAATTCAGGATGTCGAGCATTTGTAGCTGACCAATCTCAGGGGGAATTACACCAGTAAAATTATTGTTGTCCAGACACAATTTGCTGGGAAAAGCACCGTCCGGTATTGACGTGATGGTGTCCAAAATACAGGCAACTCAAGGAACCTTGTGTCCAACTTGGCAGCATTTCTCTCTGATAGTAACATTGGCATCTTTGTCAATGCAGCTGGTATATCCCCTGTAAGTTTGTTGCTTGATATATCTAGAAAGAACAGGAAGCCCAGTTCATCAATCCAGAATTGTATTTGTCCAGTGGGTTGATTTAATGATAAATCTAGCATCTCCAATTTTGCAAGCTTTGATATCCAAAGAGTATTTGTCCAGTCAATGGGCAATCATCTATCGTCAATACCTGAAGATTCTCAAAACCATCAAATGTTTCATCATGTGGTATGGTCTCACCCTTGAAATTGGTTCCCATCATCAGGGAGGTGAGATCCTTGCATCTCTTGAGCATCTGAAGTGTATTTGTGATATTTGTAAAAGAGTTGCCGGTAATTGAGAAGGAGAGGGACCTGAGATTTCCAATGCTTTGGTGAGAACTGGCCATGAAATTTATTGAAAGCCAGGCGTAACGCAACTAGGTTGGTGCATGAGTAGATACTTTCAGGAATTGTACCAGTGAAGTTGTTCAATGAAAAATCAGCTGTCCTCAGATCCAACATGGTGAAATTGACTTTGCTAAGATCCCTGGTAAAACTGTTGTTTCTGAGGGTAATGTATCCGAGATTTGAGCAGTTACCTAGGGCCGATGGCAGTTCACCAGACATATTGTTGTGATCCAACTAGAGTTTCTTTAATCTTCTTAGCTGGCCGACAGAAGCTGGAATCGTGCCACTGAGACCAGCCGATCCAAGATCAAGGACAGTCAGACTGCTTAATTTGAATATATGGGAACCATCAAGAACTCCTTGCAAATCATTGTTTGCTAAAGAGATGTGCTCCAGTGAGGTAGCATTGATGAGTCCGTCAGGGAGAGCTCCAGTAAGGTTGTTGTGGCCAACTTTGAGCACGCTCAGCATAGAGCAACTGCCAAGCCCCAGAGAAATATTGCCGCTGAATTGGTTATATGAGAGATCAAGCATCGCAAATGATGGGGCATTGATGCAGATAGAAGATGGTATTTGTCCTGTAAAGCTGTTATTGCTTGCATTAAGAGCAACCAGATTCTTCGTCACCTTCCATGTTGTTAATGGGAACTGTCCTGTGAAGGAATTGCTTGAGATATTCAGTACCTGAAGAGGAAGGCTGGGGTTTGAGGATTGCATCTCTTGTAGATGACCTTTGAGGTGGTTGAAGCTGACTTCGAGGCCAATAATGCTTCTGGAGAAAACTAATTCTATTGGTAGACTGCCTTCGAGCGAATTATGGGACAGGTTTAGGTGCAACAAGCCTGTAAGATTGACGAGGGATGGCGAGATGCCCCCTTTAAGACCTCTGGCGGCCAGCAAGACATCTGTGACTGTCCCATCGCTGCTGCAGATGATGCCTTCCCATTTGCAGCAGTCTGTACCATTCACCCATGAATCGTTGAGATCACCGTTGCCATCTGGCATGAGCCCATCTAGGAAGTTGATGAGAGAGCTACTCTCCTGCTCCGTGCAGAAGCTGGTAGGAGAGGCAAAGAAGAGTAGGAGGCGAGCAGCAAGTCCAAGGAAAGGCATGGATAAACTTTTCTGTTTCTGGGCGAGGAAGGGTGTTCTCATGAATCTCGCCTGAAAACCATCTGGCTAGTTGTACTGCTCTGAACAATACTAAAAACCGCCTGAGATTTTTAGTACTGAAGCCATGAGGAAAACAGGAATCGGATGATGATGTGGTACTCAATGGCTCGGCGCCTTATGTAAACTGGATGAACATGTGCAAATAGGTAGCTAAGATTTCCTCTTGTTTTGAGGAAAGCTATACTTTTGGAAGCTGAAGACTGAAGAGGAGCAGTGACTTAGTCTGAAGCCGTGCAAATGGATGCAATCAACTAATTTGAAATTTCTGCAAGTAGTTGAAACTGGGTGTGTACTGCAAATGATAAAATTATAAGTCAATTCTTGAGAGAAGGGTACCTACAAGAATACGCGGGTTGCTGGGTAAGTATGGTTGGTCATGTTGTATTTATTTTATCCTACCACCAGTATGTATTGAAGTACAAGTTTCTCTGCTGTTATAGCAGTCACTGTCAGAAAATAAACAATTTTGGCCATTTTGATTGGAACCATATGTGGAGAGAGCCCTGGTGATATGGACACACTTCAATCTGGGAATGGGGCGGGTTGAACTGGATGTTTTGGTGTGGGTACATGGTCTCGTTTGGATGGGCTGAAATGGTTGCTAAATTTATAATGGGCTGGAGCGGGGTGGACCGAGAAGTTAAGTGGACTGAATCGGGGCGGTTTGGTTTGAGGAGAAAAAAAAGGAAAATGGATTGAAACCGTGGGTTCAACCTGCACCAGGCCCACTCGACCACATGGCAGGCATGAAGGACTGCCATGCCGTGCACGCTCCAATGGAGGCACGGCTGAAGCTCAGCAAGGATAGCTCCGAGAAGGCGGTGGATGCTACACTCTACCGCAGCATCATCGGGAGCCTCAGGTACCTCGTGCACACCCGACCGGACATCACGTTCGTTGTCGGGTACCTGAGTAGGTTCATGGAAGCCCCGGCAAGCGATCATCTCGCTGCCGTCAAGCACCTGCTTCGGTACATCGCGGGTACGCTCACGCATGGATGCGTGTATCGTCGTGGCGACGGGAGAGCTTGGTCGGGTACAGCGACTCCGACCATGCTGGTGACGTGGACTCCCGAAAGAGCACCTCGGGCATACTGTTCCTTCTCGGGAACAGTCCCGTCAGCTGGCAATCGGTGAGGCAGAAAGTTGTCGCCGTATCTTCATGCGAGGCGGAGTACATCGCGGCAGCTACAGCGGCCTGTCAAGGCATTTGGCTTGCTCGCCTTCTCGGCGAGATGCTGAATCAGGACACCGTCCCTGCGCTCATCTTCGTCGACAACAAGTCGGCGATTTCCCTTTGTAAGAATCCAGTGCTTCACGACCGCAGCAAGCACATCGATCTCCGCTATCACTTCATACGTGACTGCGTCGAGAAAGGCACGGTGATCGTGGAGTTCATCCGGACTGGTGAGCAGAAGGCAGACATCCTGACGAAGGCACTTGGCCGCGTCCGATTCCAGAATCTGCGCGACAAGGTCGGGATCATCGACACGAAGCTCCTTCGACAAGGTTGAGGGGGAGATTGTTGAGTTAAACCTTGTCTCGGGTAACTTCCATGGAGCGGCAGCAGTAGAAATTACTTAGCCTAGAAGTAAAATGGTACAGTTGCATGTCGGCAGTAGTAACTTAGCTACGAAGTGAAAACAGCAGCAACATAGCCATACACAGCTGCAGGTCGGCAAGTCGGTAAGAAGCCGTAGCTTACTAGTTAAGGTAAGTCTGTGACGTAAGTGCTTAGCTAAGAGCTAGCAGATATTTTAGCCCATAGTCGGTTTATAAGCACTATATAAGAGGCTGCACCCCATCCGGTTGTAGCATTCCATTCCGATCAAATCAAGGAAACAAGCCACTTTAGTTTCCTCCTCTACTCATAAGTGTACCAGCTTCACTATTAGTGTGTGTGTGTGAGCAGCACCGTGTGCTCTACTAGTTTACACTAGCTGTAGTTTAGACTTGGTTGATCCTCGGACAACTAGCTACTCGCTAGTTCGGGCCAACACTGACCGTGACCGGATTGTTCATCACCTCCCACGTTGTACAGGGAAGGTACTCCATAGCCTCTAAAGAAGGTACTCCCGGTTTGACGTGCAGTGTGCGGGCTGTCATAGGGTAAGAACTATTATCAGTAGCGTCACACCGACCGCGATGGCTAGTATTTTGAATGTCTTGCTGGAAGTTTTGAAGTATTGATCGGCAAAATGCAATGGATAAAAACCATGGGTAAGCCCTTTCTCTTTTGTTTCAATTATTGATTCTTCTCCTCCGTGCCACTTTGAAGTATTGATTATTCTCCTCCTTGGTCATGTCATTTCCCAGCGTGTCAAAAATGGGCACTCCTGATTTCGCTGCAGGAGGAAAAAAGCTGCGGATGACGCTTGAAGGTGCCGAGGAAGAGGAAGAACTGCAACACCTGTGAATGTTGCCAAAATTTCCCCTTGTAATTGATTGAAGCTGTTACTATAATTTCAGATTATGTATCAGGCATTGTAAATTCCCTTCTAATCCAGTGGGTTTATGTCAGTGAATATGTGAATTCAGATATTGCCATTGTCGTCAAGTATGCATTTCCTCTATGACGTGACATGTGGTTTGATTTGATACTGGCACCATTTGTGTGGAACGAAATTTGCCAAATTTGGCAAGTATACATGAGTTGCGGCAAGTATTGATTTGCTCTGCAGTGTGACATGAAACTGTTCTGGCATATACAGCAATTGTACTGAACGAAATTTGCAGCGGTTGCAAAATTCAGACAGCAAGTATACATGAGCTGTTGGTAACAGTGATGCATGTATGATTCAGGAAACATGCATTTTGGCGCCTTCTTGATGCGACAAATAAATTGTGCATTGTTGAGGTGTATACTTTTCTCAAGGGAGTAGAGCACACATATCTGTTCCTCTCCTGAAATACAGTCACTTGGAATAGTTCACAAAAGAATTTCTTGGTGGAATCGTGTGCATGCTATTATTCATGGTAATGTTAATAGGAGGAACATACATCAGATGGAAACATAGAAAGAGATCCAATGGCAAATGCTTGCATACATCAGACTGATCAGATCCAATGTTTTTACATGAAACAAAACCCTTGCATTAATTGATCAATTGTGATCATAATGAACACTAATTGATGGCCAAACTAAGAATCTCACTCGCACTACTGAAAAACATGCCAGTGAAATACTCACACTTGCAACCAAGACTACACTAGCACTAGCACTAGCGAGTCTGCTTCCTCTGCTTTGCTCCGCTAAGCAACACTAGCACTGCAGAGTGCAGACTCTGCTTCATCTGCGTTGCTCAGCTATGTAAGACTACCAACAAGGCTGCACCGCTGATGATTTCTTGCTCTGATTCGATCACTTGGCACACATTGTTAGACTGTATAGTCTCTGTAGTTGTATACGTACACATACGTATGATGTAACTTGTACCTCTTCATTATATATATATGAGATAGGCCACCCTAGAGGGTTGAGCCAGTTCCCCCAATTCTATTGTCTTACATGGTATCAGTCTAGGTAAACACGCTTCCGCCTAAAACCCTAACCTAGCCGCCGCGGTTCCTGTCATCTGCGCTGCGCCGCCGCTGTCCTTCAGATCGCACCGCCGCCATGTCTTGTTGCGGAGAAGAGCATGATACTCCTGCTCCATAGCCTCTCGCCAATGAAGTATACTCAGAGCAGCCTGATACGTACGAGGCTCAGAGGAAGGATCCGCACGAGCAACAGCCATACAGGCAGCCAACCAAGCAACAGTCCCATCAAGTTGTCGGCAGACAACTACATCTTCTGGCGTGCGCAGGTTCTCCCGCTTCTCGGGAGTCATTATCTTCTGGGCTACGTCGATGGTTCTCTCCCCTGTCCTCCTGCGCTGGTGGATAGCGTGCATGGCCCAGTCTACAATCCGGCACACCGTGTTTGGACAGGGCAGGACCAGGCGAACCTCTCCTCCATCCAGGGGTCGCTCACTCCGGCTGTTGCCGGACTTGTTGTCTTCGCCAAGACGTCTCATGAGGCATGGACCATCCTCGAGCGCTCGTTTGCGGCGCAGTCACAGGCTCGTGTCTCCGCGCTTCGTCGCCAGCTTGGTGAGTGTCAAAAGCTGGATTCCATGGCCACCGAGTTCTACAACAAGGTCAAGGGCCTTACCGACACGTTGGCCTCCATCGGACAGCCCCTCACCGACTCCGAGTTTAACTCGTTCATTGTCAATGGTCTTGATGAGGAGTACGACGCCTTGGTCGAGATCATGAACGAGCGGGGCAACTCAAACCCCATGATGGCGCATGAGGTCTTTTTCCGCCTCCTTCTTACGGAACAGCGGGTCGAGTCGCGCCGCTCCAGGGGCAGTGGGGGCTCCCTCTCGGCCAACGCTGCCACCAAGGGTGGCCGCCCTTCTTAATCATCGAGGACTGCTTCGGGGCTGCCATCGCCGCCTGCCTCGGCCCCCCTGCTACCGCGACATTACCGGGGGCTGGTGGTAAGCGCGTGTGCCAACTATGTGGCGTTGAGGGGCACTGGTCCTCTAAGTGCCACAAACGCTTTCAGAAGAGCTTTCTGGGTCTTGGCAATGATGGCAAGGACACGCGCAACTTTGCGCGTCAGGTGGCCATGGCGGATCGCCCAGTGTCCACCAAGCAGCAAGGGCACACTCAGTCCTACTCTGTTGATCCCCACTGGTACATGGACTCTGGGGCCATGGAGCATCTGACGAGTGAGATGGGCAAGCTCCATACTCGCGAACCCTACCATGGCTCCGACAAAATCCACACTGCAAATGGAGCAGGTATGCATATATCTCATATTGGTCAAGCATCTCTTCTCACTAGGCATGCAAATAGGAGTCTTCAACTTCGTAATGTGCTTAGAGTTCCCTCTGTGACACGTAATCTTCTTTCTGTTCCTAAACTTACACGTGATAATAATGTGCTTTGTGAATTTCATCCTTTTGATCTTTTTATTAAGGATCAGGGCACGAGGGACATTCTTCTTAGCGGGCGGTTGTGCTAGGGACTCTATCGTCTGGAGCATCCTGCAGTCGCTCGCGTGTTCAGTGGAGTTCGGGTATCTTCATCACAGTGGCATGCTCGTCTTGGTCACCCGGCCACACCTATCGTTCGTCATGTTTTGCATCGTCATGAGCTTCCTAGTGTGTCTAGTAATAAAGATGTAGCAGTGTGTGATGCTTGTCAGCAGGGGAAGAGTCATCAACTTCCTTTTTCGGAGTCTAGTCGTGAGGTGAAACATCCTTTAGAACTTGTGTTTTCAGATGTGTGGGGTCCTGCTCAGACTTCTGTCAGTGGTCACAATTATTATATCAGTTTCGTTGATGCTTATAGTCGCTTTACCTGGCTTTATCTTATTAAACGCAAATCTGATGTGTTTGACATTGTTGTTCAGTTTCAAAAACATGTTGAACGTCTTCTCAAGCACAAAATTGTTCATGTTCAGTCCGATTGGGGGTGGGGTGAATATCGCAACCTCAACTCCTTCTTTCAGTCGCTTGGAATAGTTCACCGTTTAGCATGTCCACATACACATCAACAGAATGGTTCTGTCGAACGTAAGCATCGTCACATCGTTGAAACTAGTCTTACTCTTTTGGCCCATGCATCGGTTCCGTTTCAGTTCTGGAGTGATGCTTTCAGCACTGCATGTTTTCTCATAAACCGTACTCCCACTCGTGTTTTGAATATGAAGACTCCCATTGAGGTTCTCCTTAATGAACAACCTGATTATACCCTTTTTAAGGTCTTTGGGGTGCGCTTGCTGGCCACATCTCCGCTCGTATAACAAGCGCAAGCTTGAGTTTCGCTCCAAAAAGTGTGTCTTTCTGGGCTATAGCTCTCTTCATAAAGGATACAAATGTCTTCATGTTCCCACCAATCGTGTCTATATATCTCGGGATGTCGTGTTTGATGAGCATGTTTTTCCCTTTGCCAAGCTTCCTGTGTCCACTGTTGAACCACCCTCTTTGCATTCATCCTCTGTTGCAGCTGACCAATTTGATGATGTTGCATACTCTCCTATATTGTTGCCTAACCATGGTGCAGACACTGGACGTGGGGCTCGTTTGGAAATTTTAGAGGCGCCGTCGCCTCCTTCGTCGGCATCACCAGCGGCTCACGACGATCATGTTGAGCCTTTGCATGGCCTCGGCTCCCTTGCCCATGCACGTCCGGTCGATACCCTAGCGACGCATGCTTCTACGCCCCTGGCCTCTGGGCCGGTCTCGCTGCTTCGGCCTGCCATGACTCCCTTGCCAGTGGATTCTGGGCCGGCATTGCCCGGGCTGGTTCCCTCGCCATGCAGCCCGGCGCTGCATGGCTCCGGCTCGTCGATGCGCCTGGCTCCGCTGGCCTCGGTGCCCCTGGCTCCTGAGCCGGCCTCGCCGCCCCTGGCTCCTGAGCCGGCCTCGCCGCTTCGCTCGGCCACGCCGGTCTCGTCGCCTCCTCGGCCTTCCTCGCCGGTTTCGCCTGGGCCGAGCTCACCGGCTTCCGGTGTGCTCTCACCGGTCCTCTCTGAGGCCTCTCCGTCGCCAGCCGAGTCGTCCTCGCCCTCGCCGCCTTCATCATTAGAGTCCTCTCCGGCTCCTGTGCCTACTGTGGTCCCTCAACAACCACATACACGGAGTCGCAGTGGTGTTTTCCAGCCCAAACAACGACATGATGGGACCGTTGCTTGGTTGGCTGCCTGTATGGCCGCTGCTCGTGCGGATCCTTCCTCTGAGCCTCGTACGTATCAGGCTGCTCTGAGTATACCTCATTGGCGAGAGGCTATGGAGCAGGAGTATCATGCTCTTCTCCGCAACAAGACATGGACTCTTGTTCCGCCACCACCCCGTGTGAATGTCATTGATTCCAAATGGGTTTTCAAAGTGAAGAAGCATTCAGATGGTTCTATTGAGCGCTACAAGGCGCGGCTGGTTGCTAGAGGTTTTCGGCAGCGTTATGGTCTTGATTATGAAGACACCTTCAGTCCAGTGGTTAAACCTACTACTATCAGGCTTCTTCTTTCTCTTGCAGTTACTCGGAGTTGGTCTCTTCGTCAGTTGGATGTGCAGAATGCTTTTCTCCATGGTGTTCTGGAAGAGGAGGTATATATGCGGCAGCCTCCAGGGTTTTCTGATCCTGATCATCCTGATTATCTGTGTCGGCTCACTAAAGCACTCTATGGTCTGAAGCAAGCTCCTCGTGCTTGGCATGCTCGTCTTGCGACGGCCCTTCGTGCTCATGGATTTGCATCATCAGCTGCTGACTCCTTGTTATTTCTTCTCCAGAGGCCTGAAGTCACCATGTATCTGCTTGTTTATGTGGATGATATTATCCTTGTCAGTTCCTCTCAGTCGGCTGCTGCTGCTCTTGTTCGATCTCTTGGTGCTGATTTTGCGGTCAAAGATCTTGGGCAGCTTCACTACTTCCTTGGTGTCAAGGTTGCTTCTGTTTCCAGTGGTCTTGTTATGACACAAAAGAAGTACTCTTTGGATCTGTTGCAGCGGGCTAGGATGCTTAAGTGCAAACCGACTACTACTCCTATGTCTACTACTGACAGGATTACTGCTGTCGATGGTGACCTCCTGCCTTCTACTGATGCGACACAGTACAGGAGTATTGTTGGTGGGTTGCAGTACCTGACGATCACACGTCCTGATATCTCTTTTGCTATCAACAGAGTATGTCAGTATCTTCAGGCACCTCGTGATACTCATTGGTCTGCGGTGAAGCGCATCTTGCGCTACATTCGTTTCCGTTGTCCTATGGTTTGCACATTCGACCGAATCCCTCTGGGGTCATCTCGGCGTATTCTGATGCGGATTGGGCTGGCAGTCCGGATGACAGGCGATCCACGGGGGGCTATGCTGTGTTCTTTGATTCTACCTTGATCGCCTGGAGTGATCGGAAACAGGCTACTGTTTCATGTAGCAGTACTGAAGCTGAGTATAAGGCTGTGGCTAATGCAACTGCAGAAGTTATCTGGATACAGTCTTTGCTTCAGGAGTTGGCAATATCTCAATCACAGCCTCCTATTCTTTGGTGTGATAACATCGGTTCTACATACCTATCTGCTAATCCGGTATTCCATTCCCGAACGAAACACATTGAAGTGGACTATCATTTTGTATGGGAACGGGTATCTCAGAAGCAACTACAGATCAAGTTCATCTCTTCCAAGGATCAACTTGCAGACATCTTCACCAAGCCATTACCTCTTCCACAGTTCGAGACTTGTAGGCACAATCTTACTCTTCTAGATTCTTTAGGAAGTGACTAAGATTGAGGGAGGGTGTTAGACTGTATAGTCTCTGTAGTTGTATACGTACACATATGTATGATGTAACTTGTACCCCTTCATTATATATATATATATATATATATATATATATATATATATATATATATATATATATATATATATATATGAGACAGGCCACCCCTAGAGGGTTGAGCCGGTTCCCCTAATTCTATTGTCTTACACACATCGGTGGATTTACATCGCTTGAGCATAGCCCCGTCGACGAGCCATCTCGATGAGGTGAGCTTGATAACGCCATGCTTGCTGTCTTGCTTGGAGAAGCTCCTCAGGGGACTTGGTCACGTCGAAGTGATGGATCCAGGGGTCGCTGAACTGCACGGTGTCCGCCATCTGCTCCACCTTTCGTCGGGCCTCCGCTCTGCTGCGCTGGATCTCGCGCCGACGGGTGGCCTCTTCTTGGGAGGCAGAGCGAGCCTTGTCGAGGAGAGCCATGGTGAGGCGAGCTTTCTCGATCAGTTCTCGCATGCTGATCTGCGGCTTCGATTGCGTTGCGCTCGCCGGAGATTCGGCGACCTGGTTCTTGATCCCGGAAGGGTGGAGGCACGTCGGACTCTTCGGATCCTTGCCGCTGCTGGGACACGGAAGCTTGCTGCTCTTGATGTTGGCGGTGGCGGTGACCGCGGCATGGAGCTCGCCTCCCGAGCAGGCACCACGTACGCGCTTCGCCCGCGGTTGCTCGTCGCGCACGGATCCGGGGCGCTTTGGCTTCTTGGCAGCCGCGGGGTTCGCCATCAAGGCGGGATGCACGCGCACGCGGGAGGAGTAGGAGTGCAGGTCGGCGGCGGCGGCGGCGCTACGGCGCGGGAGCATAGACGACGGGAGCACCATGGTGCCGCCCATGGTCGCGGCCGTGCAATCGCGAGAGCAATGATCCGACGTTGGGAGGGAGAGGAAGATGGATGGAGGGAGGCTGACCGGAGGGCGACGTGAGATGGATCGGGATTTGGGGAAACGGGGGCGAGCAAGAAAAGAAAACAGGGACGCGGAAGACAGAGAGGTGGCGGCAAGGAATTTGAATCCGAGTCGGCCCAGGAAGAGCTAAAACGCGCACTTTCGTTTTTGAATCCGAGTCCAAGACCAGGTTGTCTAACATGACATGTTGGAAGCTCAGGGATAATGGCTTCCGATTACTACGTGTAGTCGCTCGCTCTGTTAACTTTCTACCTTCAATTCAGAGTTTTTTTTTGAGGGAAAAGCCTTGTGGCATTTTATTTAATTTGGGAAAGTGTTACATCAAAGATTACATGAGGTAATAAGAAAGAAGGCATCTCATCTAACCATTCTTCACATATTTTTGAATCATAGCATCGCCTAGCTAGAAAGTGTGCAACTCTGTTTGCTTCTCTCGGACAATGAGCAAAAGAAATATTCGGGATGTCATGGGCAGATGAAAACAATCAGCAAGGGTAGCTGAGTAGGGGCTCCAAATTTCTGTCTCTCCATTACATGCATGTACCAGTTCTTCACAGTCTGATTCTACTTCAACATTCCTGCACCCCACTGCATAAACCAGTCGTAGCCCCAAGCGAAGAGCAATTGCTTCAGCTGATTGTGCACTAAGAGTGTTATACCTTCAATTCAGAGTTAAGCATCTTAACCGGTAGGGCGCGACATACTTGAGACGAAATGGTTTTCCTTTTCCCGGGTTTTTTTTGTTTTCCTAAACCGGGTTTTGTTCTGTTTTATTATAATTTTTTCCTTGTTTCTTTTTCCTTTTTTCTGTTTTTTCAAATGCGTGAACTTTTTACAATAAAAAAACAAATTCGTGAAATTTATCTTGAATTTGAGAATCTTTTTCAATTTCTCAAACTATTGTTGTAGCTTTTTCATGAATATTTTTTAAAAATGTGTGAAAATTTTCAAATCCATGAACATATTTTTTTCAAAACCGATAAACTTTTTTTAGTCTGTGAACACTTGGGCCGGCCCCATAGGCGCCCGCCATGAGCGATGTTGTCGCCTAATTCAGGCAAGGCCTAAGCATTTTTTTATTTTCTATTGTTTTGTTTTTCTTCTCTTTTTTTGTTAATTCATTTTTCTCCTTTTTAAAATTTATTATTATTTTTTAAACCTGTTCAAAAAATAAAATAATTATTTGGAATACCAAAAAATGTTCTTGTTTTCAAATATTGTTTATAATTTAAAAAATATTCTAGAATTTCATAAATGTTCCTGTTTCCATTTTTTTCCCACCAAGCCGAGGAATGTTTCATTTATAACATTATTTTTAATGTACATTGTTTGCTATTTTTGTTTAAAATTTTCATGGATTGATGAGAATTTGTTAGCAATTTTGAAAAGAATGTTCAAGTTTGTAAAATTTGCATACACAATTTTAAAGAAAACGTTGACAAATTTCAAAAAACGGTTAGGACATAAGAAAATGTTCATGTTGATTGATAATGACAAAAATTACAAATAACAGAAGCATTCAAATTAGGAAAAACTACATGCTCACATATGCACATGTCTAGCACACTCTTCTCAACTGGTGTTTTTTTTGGACTATGAATAAATAAATGACCCCAACTTCTTGCAATAGTCTGGCACGAACATATCATCCATGACAGATTTAAACAACTTCCGACAACGTTTATACATTGTGACATGCCCGACCGTTTATCTGCCCCTTTTCACCAAAAAAACCACATACAATGCAAAACTTGTCAAAAATCTAAACAACTTAGTATGATGTCTTGAAGTGGTCATATAAGCTGGTGGAAAAAACCGAAGGCCATCTAATAGATGTCGAAAAACAACTAGTTTTGAAGTGGACCCTTAAACAACTAGTTTTGAAGTGGACCCTTCTGGCCTAACCGAACACCCTCTGTTAAACATGGTATATTTTTGGACATTCTTGAAATGACTTCAACTTTTGCAAGTAGGTTTGGACGACTTTCGACACTGTTAAATTTAGTGTCAGATGTGTGCATTAATCAGGTCCAACGCTATTAAATTTACCAAAATCCCTTGCATTAAAGGATCAACTGTTATTAGGAGGGAACATACAACAGATGAAAACATAGAAATAGAGCTGGTGGCAGATGCTTGCATACATCAGATCCAATGCTTTTACTATCGGAGAACACCCCCCGCGTCGCCCCGCTCGGGCGACTCGGGCGGGATCGCAACCCTAGCCGCCGGGGGCTCCCCGTCCTTCCATTCCTCCCTCCGCCGCCATCGAAGGACGCCGCCGACCTATAGCTTGGGGGCTGACGGTGGTGGCGGGGTCCTTCCCTCTCTCTTGCGCCATGGGGGTGGTGCGGAGCCCCACGACATGTGGTGGAACGGCCGATCTAGCCTTGGCGTGGCGTGGCGGGCCTGCTTTCCAGCGGCGGCCGCCTTAGCCTAGGCGGCGATGGTGGCGGGTGCGGCAGCCGGCTCTGCTTCGGGCAACAGCCTTGGCTGCGTTCGGCGACGGTGGCAGGGTTTGCGGCGACAGACCATCTGACCTCGGATTGGCGGTGGCGGCATGGAGGGCCTGGTGGTTGGGTCGGCGTCATGCGTGGTTTGCCCTCCGGACAGATCTGATCTGGCCGGTGCGGCCTGCTCGATGTGCGGCGGCTCAGATCGGCGGCGACCCGTGCACACGATGCTTGATGGAGGTTTTTCGAGCAGATCTGGGTGAAAACCTCGTTCTCGGCTTGATGCCAAGACCGACGTTGGCGGCACTCTTTTGTGTATTACCTTCTTGAAGGCATCGCCCTGGAGAAGCTCCAGACCTCTATTCGCTACCTCCGGGGGAAACCCTAGATCAGTAGATCGGATGACGGCGGCACATTGGTGTCGCTTCCTCCTTGGGGGCGTCATTCTTGGAGGCGTACACGGGATAGAGGGACCAGTGGGCGGCTTTTTTGGTGGAGCGGTGCTTCATCCTACACATTGATGATGACGGATCTCGGCGGTGTGGCGCAGTGGAGACTCGGCGCCCGATGTGCAGTGATGGACTCGCGCAGGAGGAGGTAGTTGTCTGGCGTCATGTTGGCGTCGATGGCAGAGTGGCCTGACAAGGCACAAGCATGAATGTCTGCTCTGAAGACGGACCTGTGAAAGATGGCGGCGATGACATATGTGAGTGCGTCAGACCAGTTTATGCCCCAGACCCGGTATGTGGCTCGGGTGGGGCTTCTGGCTTTTGATGATAGGCTATGGTGAGTGGTCTGGGTATTTGGACCAGCTATAGGAGTAGTGGCATATGTTGTCAAGACGACGAATTCAGACATATTGTTGTAATACTTTGTAAGATCCTCAAGAATAATCAATAAAGTGACCGCATGCATCTCCCAGATGTAGAGGCCGGGGGTCATCCTCCTTTTCTAAAAAAATGCTTTTACTATCTAAAACGGTCCCTTGCATTAATTGATCAATTGTGATCATAATGCACACTAATTAATGGCCAAATTCAGAATCTTACTCGCACTACTGGAAAACTTGTAGCTACACACTTGCGACTAGATTACATAGTCGACAACTTGTATCTTATCCATCCCTTCCTTTGCTTCCTCTGATTTTCTCAGCTACTGGAAAACCGTTGACTCTGCTTCCTCTGATGTAAGACTACCACCAAGAAGCTTGCACTGCTGATGATTTCTTCCTCTGCTTCGATCACCTGAGCACTCATCCATGGAATTTGCATCCGTGGATCTGTCCAGTAGTACAACGTATTCGTTCCGATGGACGGGAAAGGTTTCCCCTTCTCGGCGGCTGCCATGCGTCATTGGTTGGGGGGCTCCCGGTTCTTCTCTTTAGTGGTTGATGTGTCTGCCTCATCTCTCCTCTATCTTTTTGTTGGCGTGCCGCCCCGTACCTTGCAGCTATACCCGGTGGCTTTCCCGCTACGCTCTGGTGTCCAAGATCTTTGGCGATGTGGTCGAGCTAGCATGCTCTCTTTGTCAAGGTGATCGCTCTCTAGGGCTACTCCGGGTCTTCAACACCTCTCTTTCTCTCGGGTGAGCATTCCTCATGTCTGACGGTTCGGCGCCTTTTGAGCCAAAGCGAGAGGGTAGGGTCCGTATGCGACATGAGTACATAAAGGTGTCGCCGATCTTCCTTTCCCGGATGTCACCCTGATCAATACCGCATCTATGTTTCCTAGGCAATGCTTCTTCGTGCCTCCTTTGCTCAAATTTCTTGTGCCAAGTGTAGCAGTCTTCGCTTTGCTAGTAGTGATTTCATTCCTTTTATGTTTAGTGCTAGTTTTAGTGTAGATTTAGAGCAACTCCAACCGGGCGACCCATTTCGTCCGCCCATGTCTGTTTGGGTCGCCGCGGATAAAAACGATGGCCCAATGCGCCGACCCATTCCCAAAACCCATCCGCTTCGCGTACCTGTGGACCCATTTCCAACCCAAATTTGGGCTTGAAATGCGTCGGCGCGGACCACTCATCCCCTCGTTGTCCGTCGCGGCCCCACATGTCGGCCGACCAACAACCCCAAGTGGTCACAATTAATGCGACCACCTACCGAGGGCCCACCTGGCAGTGTGTGGAAGTGTCATATGCCCGTCCTTTTTAATGGTCGTGTGCGGCGGGGCCGGCCTCATACACTCCCCGTCCACATCTAGCCACCTTTGCTCCCTTGCCGGCGACCAAAAACCCTAGCCAGCTAGCCAGCCAAAAACCCTAGCAAAGCCATGGGCATTTTGAGCAGGAAGGGAGGGAGGAAGGGGAGGTTCAAAGCCAGAGCGAGCTCTTCCCACGGGCTCCCTCCTCCACCTCCGCGCGGCTAGAAGCGGCACGCCACCGCGGGAGCGAGAGCGGTTGTACATCCTAGTCCACCAGGCGCTGGCACTAGGAGTACCGCCAACCCCTACCGTATCCGGATGTGAACTTGCCGCACGGCTGGCATCTGGACCCGCGTCACATCCCCATCCCGGCGGCTCCGCGGTCTACGCGGGCGCACATAGAGGAGGTTTCCTGGTGGCGCAAGCTCCTTATGCCGGAGCAGCGCGCCATGCATGCCTACGCGCCAGACTCTCCCAACTGGGAGCACTGGTTTGCGCTAGAGCACGATGAGGAGCGCCGCCTCGGCGCCAACATCGACCACGACGTTCCACCACCGCGAGTAAAGCCAGAGGAAGAGCAGGCGGAGGTGGAGTACCAAGCCGCCCTTGAGCAGGCCCAGCAGCACGCGCTGGAGGTGAGCCGGCTCGAGGAGGATGCCCATTGGGATGGGCTGGAGCAAGCCCTTGCTTTTTCCGCGACGGGGGACTCCATGCACACACCCCTGTTCGTGCCGCCACCGCTGCCGGCGCTGCCCCTCGTCGAGCCCAAGGTCAAGCCGGAGCCGGAGCCGAAGCGCGAGCCAACGCCCACACAGAAGCGGTCGCCGCCGCCCCCCACTTGGCCCGAGGAGTCCTACTCGTGGACCAGCGAGCTTCGCGAGTGGGTGAGCGTGCCTCCCTGCTACTTCACCTCCACAGCGGCCCACCTTGAGCGTGGGAAGGTGCATTGGATCGCGAAGGAGGGGCCCGACGCCAAGCAGTAGATGTGCCAGGAGCAGCAGCTGCGCCGCGAGGAGGAGAAGGATCACACCCGCCTCGCCGCAATGCCGCCGCCGCAACAGACGCTGGAGGAGGCTACCCTGGAGGCCTATCAAGCCGCGTTCGATTGGGCTGGGCCGCCTCCCGTCTTCATCGACCTCACCGGCGGCTACGACGATGACAAGGGCAAGGGCAAGGGCAATGTGGTATACTAGGGCAGCGTGCAGGCGTTTATTAGAGTTTTTAAATGTTTACTTGTGCTGAAATGGACTTTGGCCGGCGTTTGACCGACCATTTATGTATAATTATGCTTAATTAAAGCCAGTTTTGTCGACGTCGGCAAAAATGGGCATGCCTCCCATTAGGTGCACCTACCAACCCAAACGGAAAACACATGTTCACCTGGCCGATCCAAACAGAAGAAAAGCAGACAACGCGTGCGTCTGTTTGGGTCAGCACGCTAGAGTTGCTCTTATAAGCTTCTCAGGGTGTCCTCTTGTATCCTTCGACTGTTTGTTTTCTTTTTCAGTGCTTGTAATGATGGCTTTCGGTGATCTCTGACGGGTTGATGGTTTCATTAATTCAAAGCCCTGCTTTTCTTTACCTTATTTGTAAAAGAAAGGAAAACACACCTCCTCCCGCCAAGTCCCATCACCCTGCCATGCCACCAATCCACGCCACCCATCCTCCCCACTCACAGCCATTCATCTCCCATCTGACGGCTCATGTTCGCATCACGCGGATGACGCCCCTCTTCTCCCCGGAAACCTCGCAGCCATAAATCCCCCACAAGCCACCACCATCGACAACACCACACGACCGCATTAGCCACCGCCAGACCAACAACGTGCACACACACACCAGCCAAGCGAAGCTCGCCGGAGAAAGAAGCGTCGAAGATGTTCGACCGCGGCAAGGGAGGGAAGGGTCCAGGCAAGGGCGGCGCCAAGCGCCACCGGAAGGTGCTGCACGACAACATCCAGGGCATCACCAAGCCGGCCATCCGCCGTATGGCTCGCTGATAATCCCCAAGTGCAGGGAATCATCACAGCAATTTCCAAAGGTGGAAGTGATAAGTATGGAGTGTCGAACCCACAAGGAGCTAAAGGTAAGATCAATATTCTCTCAAGCCCTATCTGCCACTAATACGACTCTACGTACACCGAACGTTTGCTTCCAACTAGCAACGAGAAATAAAACTATGTTGTGGGTATGAAGTGGATAACTTTGCATGATATCGAAGAGCTAAAATATGAAAGTAGGTGCTGTTATCATAAAGTTAGAATATATTACAAAATATTTTAAATAGCGAGTGTGGAATAATGGTGGATCGGTGTGCGGAATTGTCTTAGGCAATTGTTAACAAGACTGGTAGTCGTCATTGCAATTTCATATGAGGGAGAGGCATAAGCTAACATACTTTCTCTTCTTGGATCATATACACTTATGATTGGAACTCTAGCAAGCATCCGCAACTACTAAAGATCATTAAGGTAAAAACCAACCATAGCATTAAAGCATCAAGTCCCCTTTATCCCATACGCAACAATCCCCTTATTCGGGTTTATGCTTCTGTCACTCACGCAACCCACTATAAGCGAATCATGAACGTATTGCAACACCCTACAACGGGAATCCCTCACGCTTGCACGACACGGAGGGCACAATAGGACAGCACCAAAATAAAACATACAACTCATACCAATCTAGATCATCAATCAACCCAAAGACAAAGGATATCTACTCAAAACATCATAGGATGGCAACACATCATTGGATCATAATATGTGGCATAAAGCACCATGTTCAAGTAGGGATTACAGCAGGGTGCGGGAGAGTGGACCGCGTAAAAGAGATGAGGATGGTGACGATGATGGTCATGTTTGATGAAGACGATCACCGCAGCGATGATTCCCCTCCCGATGGCACTCCGGTGCCACCGAGAAAGAAGAGGAGAGGTTCTCCCCCTTGTGCTTCCTCCTCCATGGCCTCCCCCTGGATGGGGAGAGGTTCTCCCTCTGGTCCTTGGCCTTCATGACGATAATGGCCCCCTCCGGGATCCTCTTTCATGCCCTCCGGTGATGATGCCCCCCTCCGGCAGGGTGCCAGAGAGGGCCTAGATTGATTTCTCATGGCTACAGAGGCTTGCGGCGGCGGAACTTCCGATCTAGGTTAAGTTTCGAAGGTTTCTATATTTATAGGAGAAGTTGGCGTTGATTTCACGTCAGGGGGCCCTCGGGGAGTCCACGAGGCAGGGGGTCGCGCCCCCACCCTCGTGGCCCCCCCCCATGACTCCCCTCCGGTAGATTTTCGTTCCAGTATTTTTCATATTTTCCAGAAAAAATCTCCGTTGATTTTCATCGCATTCCGAGAACTTATATTTCTGCATAAAAACAATACTCCCTCCGTTCCTTGATATATGGTGTATAGATTTTTGAGAAAAAACCCGAAATATAAGGTGTATTGCGTTGCACCACAAGTTTGGATATTTTTTTAGGGATTTGATTACATTTCCTTATATTAGGCAACCTCCTCTATTTTCTCATGCCAATTAGTCAGGTGTAATCTCGCCCAAAAGTTGTGAAATTTTTCCTCCATGTGCATTCTTTAATTTCCGTGCCAAAAACTATACACCCTATATATAGGAACGGAGGGAGTACCACGGTAGTTCTGCTTAAAACAACGTCAGTCCGGGTTAGTTCTAATCAAATCATATACCAAAATCATATAAAATATTGTAAACATGGCATGACTACTTCATAAATTATAGATACGTCGGAGACGTATCAGCATCCCCAAGCTTAATTCCTCCTCGTCCTCGAGTAGGTATATGATAAAAGAAATAATTTATGAAGTGTGAATGCTAGCAAGTGCATAAGTTTCATCAATGATAGTTCCAATCACTTTTTATAGCATCATTATATATCATAACAGTAGCTCATCCTCATAAAACTTTTCATGATCAAGTAACAAGCTATTCACATGTTAAAGTATAGATCATAAACTTTCTTGAAACTAACAAACTACATTCTCAGTCATCAAACAATTGCAATTCATCTTATTTTCAGGAAGGGTCTATGTCAGAGCTTTGATTTAGCAAACTCCACATACTCAACTATCATTTAACCTTTTACAATTGCTAACACTCACGTGATATTTATGGGTTCAAAGTTTTAATCGGATACAGAGAAAGATTGGGGCTTATAGATTCGCCTCCCAACCTTTTACCTCAAGGGTAATGTCAACAATCATAGTTCATGATAACTTACATCCAATTGGATATACATAGGACAACACTATTCTAATCATGGTATTAGAATAACTATTCTGATCATAGCAGCCCTATATAGGGCCCGACAGGCCCTCCCGAACTTTCCCGTTCGCACTCGTCTCTAACCTCCCCCGATTACAGCCGCCGCTTCCTCCCTCGCCCCATCACCAACCTCCACCCACGCCCCATCGTTGACCCACGCTTCCTCCCTCACCGTCGCGGTGTTTCCTCCCCCGCCGCCCGGTGCTTCCTTCCCCGCCGCTATGGCCCTTCCTCCCCCGCACCCCCACCATCGCGGCATCCTCGCTCCCCTGCACCACCATCGCAGCGGCAACCACCCTAGATCCCTACCGCCGCCACGGCCGCACCCCGCCTCCTCCACCCTCCTCAGAGTTCCACCTCCCCAGCCGCCAAAGCGCCACCTCCCAAGGCGCCTTTCTCCTCCAGCCCTGACGTGCGCGACCCACTGGGCGCCGCACCTGCATCTTCGCTGCTCCGCTCCCCGTCTGCCGGCGAGCCATCCGCCACGCTTCCCCGACACCAGCGAGCCATCTGCCCCGGCACGGTCCCTAGTCGAAACCCAGGACCCCTCGTTTCTCCTCCCTCCATTCGGCCTTCCATCTGCTCGTGGCCGGGCGCCTCTGTCCTCCTGTCCGGCTGCTGTAGGTGAGAAAAACGGGGTTATCTTCTTATCTCCTCCCCGACGGCTGTACAGAAGCAGAGAAACACATTCTTTCTATCTACTTCTCTTAATTTTATTGGGACGTTCGGATAGTACTCATCATGCAGGTCAAACAAAATACTCGTGGAAGGTCCAACAAGATGGTTAGAATTCCTCTTGCTTTTTAAGAACAGCTTCAGTTTGATCATATGTGTGCGTGCTCATGTGTGTTCGTATGTGTGTGTGCGCCCGCCTGCTCCGTTTGCAGAGGCATGCATATCCTCATCCTCCCGCTGCAGTCCAGATTTGGTTGCAAGCACCGTCCAAGTAAGAACATTATTGCAAACTCTATTATTCAATGCTCTGTAATTACCATATGGCCATAATCCTAGGTTTTGATCAGATTATTTCTCTAGTATGTTTATTTTGATGATATGCAGTACAAGTGATGTGGTCGCTTATTCCTTGTGCTTCTCTTCCAGACAAATACTATATTGGTACCATGTGGCATGTGTTGATCATTGCACCAGAGCTAAAATGGTCACATTAGTCTGGAAGAAATTGATGGTTTTGCTCTCTCTTGCCCTTTCCTCAAAAAGCTACAACTTACCAAAAAAATCCGGTTCGAGGAGTTTCTGAAATGCATGAAACTTGATGGTAGCTAGCTATATGGTGAGCACTAGTTTTTCTTAGCCTTTTCAATTATGTACTGGGAATTACCTGAAGCTCATCCGCATGATACATTGGGTTGTACATGAGAGCCACTGATTTTATCGAACTACTGGTTTTAATATTTCTTCTTAGTGGCCACATATTGTGTTTCTTTTTGTAAAAGTGTGTATTCCAAATATTAAAAAAGTAGAGCAGTTTGATGGTGGAGGGGTGCGCCTCCCCTTTCCTCCACATGCTCCTCTCTCTCTCAGCTCATTCTCCCGTCCTCAAGAGAGGCGCAGAGATACAGAGAGATCAGTGTCGAGAATAAGATCCTGATGGATGCCAAGTTCGACCAGAGTGACTGTTGCAGTTCACCGTACTTAACAAAAGGCGTTTAAAGGAGATGATGTTGTGTAGTCAATGTTTTCTTTGTTGTTATACTCCACCAGTACTAGCTTGAATCTGAAAATTTTCATACAAAATGGTCATTTGCAAGTTGCCGAGCATGTCGTTCTCTCCTCGTGCCCATGCTGCAGTCCCTATACTTTTTTGGACGAGTTTGGTGATAATTTCTGCAGCTACATACACGACGCTTCCGTGACCTGCTGCACACCTGGAGTTGTATCTAGTAACGTCTTCGGCAGTCATGCTCGCTAGCACACGGAGGTGCTACTGCATGTTAGTGCTACAAGCACACAACGTGAAGGCTATGGGAAAATTAGAAAACAACAAAGCTTCCCTATTCTTTCTCCACGTGCGACCTTCCCTGGCTCCTCTCTTTGACCTTCCACCAAGCCTTTCCGGCAGCCACGCTTGGCGGCTTCCCTGGAACCTGCAGTTCTGTTGTGCTTGTACTAATGCTTGATTTATTTGGCTTAAAAATTTGTTTTTGCGAAGGTCAAGATGTTATGTTGCAGAAGGTCAGGTGTGTATTGTGTGTGTGTGTGTGTTTTATTAAAAATGCATACCTTCATTGCAAAACAATATGTTCATTCTTTGATGTGAGGATGGTTCCCGTGCTGAATCAGATAGGTAAACTTCTACAGCTGATGTCTCTTCTTCAATTTCCATCGTCAGAGAGGATCTGTAGGCAGCGGTGTCCTTATCAGTGACACCACCTGATTGCAAAATGAAAAATCTCATCAGTTTCATTTAAAAAGAGCAGCCCTTCCTATTATGTCGAGCAATTCACTAGTTGTCAAAATTTTGTATCCATATTTTGGGGCCTCATGATGCCCAGTAGTTTGCATTATTCACTGATGCACCGCTCTTCTCTGGAGCAGAAAGACAGAAGTCCATCTTGACAACCTATATGGTTCAATGCGTATATTAAATGAAGGAAAAAAGCAATAGTAGGTGTCCAGCAGCATCAGTGTGTGGCTGCCTATAATTCTTCTATGTGCGCACGCATGCTGTGCACATGACCTATAATTCTTCTATGTGCGGACGCATGCTGTGCACATGAGCATTAGTATGAGGAAAATGCAGACCGGTCAGCGCAATAAGTTCAAAAAAATGAGCAATAAGTTCACATAAAAAAGTACCTCAAAACCATTATAAAAATGGATTTTCATCTTTTGTAAAAAAACGGAGAAGTCCAAATTAAAAAGAGGAACATTTCAAAAGAATTTATGAAAAAACCCCATTATAAAAAACTAGAAGTTCAAATTAGAATAAAAGGAAGAAGTAAAAAAGTTTTAAAAAAATCCCGTTTCTTAAAAAACTAGAAGTTCAGATTTAAGTAACAGAGCAGGAAAGTTGTGTCTTTTCAACAGCTTATTCATGTGCAGCAGAAGTTCAAGTCAAATTAATGGGGTGATTCAGCGCTTATTCTTGAGAAAGTGGAGAAAATTATACATACTCTGTAGGTCAAAAGTTTGGCTTTAATTTATGTTTTGCGAAGGTCAAAATGTTGTGTTCGAGAAGGTCAAGTGTGTTATCTCAGCAAGTTCAAAATAAATTTAAACATGCAAGGTAAAACATGCAAGAAAACAAAAAGGGAGAAGTTCAATTTCTAAAGATGACGCGGTTCAACGTGTAAACCAATGTTGAAAGAAAATGAGAAGTTCAATTTCTAAAGATGAAGCGGTTCGACGTGCAACCCAATGTTGAAAGAAAACAAAAAGAAAGGAGAAGTTCAATTTCTAAGGATGACGTGGTTCGATGTGCTAAACAATGTTGAAAGAAAATAAAAAGAAAAGAAGAAGTTCAATTTCTAACGATCACGCGGTTTGATGTGCAAACCAATGCAAAAACACAGACAAAAATGTTGTTTTGGTTTCTTAAAATATTTTTATTCATAAAAAATGATTAAGAAATAAAACCGAGAAGGCCATATTAAAAAGATGGAGAGGTTCGATGATTATATAAAACTCAGATTTTCCTCGTTATTAAAAATACGTCAGAGTGAAAACAGCAAGAAGTTCAACGTGAAAACAGCAGGAAGTTCAATTACAACACTGAATGAATTTCAGATGAAAAACTTTTAAAATCGCCGCGAGTATGAAAAAATGATCAACACGGGAAAGTTGCGTGTTTATAGCAGCTTTCCATCAGTATATCACTTGCTCAATTCCGGTGAGTGGATGGAGAGTTACGAGCAGTGGATGGAGACCTACGAGCAAAAAAATCACGTGAAAAACAGAGTGAAGTTCATGTACACGCGCCGATAAGTTTAGGTTCTTCACGCGGTGCATTTTTGAAGAATATGTTTCGCGATAAAGGCAGAACGCATGATCCCGTCGTTTTCGAAATTACTTGAAAACGGCTAGGAATCAGAGAAAACCATCAACATGAAAAAGATTCGCATTTTCTGTAGCTTTTCAGTGGTATATTATTTGCCCCATTCCGATAAAGTTTGTAGAAATTACGACAAAAATATGTTTTTGCCATTTTCGAAACTGACTTAAAACCGTAAAGAATTGGGAGAAACAATACATACCAAAAAGTTTCGCATTTGTTCAAGCTTTCCAACGCCATATCATTTGCTGCATTCGGAGGAACGGTTAAAAAATTAGCTTGAAAATATGAACTCGGTAGGACTTGGACCATTTTCTAAATTACTCTTGAACCATTCAAAATTAGAAAAAAAAACTTTCAAGATGAAAAAGTAGCGCATTTTCATAAGCTTTCCAACGCCGTATCATATGCCTCCATTGGATTAGCCGTTTAGAAATGACATTGAAAAAACGAACTCAGCTGTTCGGTTTACGAAATTTTTCGTTTTTTCAAATTACTCTTTAACCATAGGGAATTAGAGAAGACATTCAACATGTGTAAGGAACAGTTTTGCAGCAGCTTTCCAACGCCATATTATATGACTCATTCCGATAAACGGTTTAGAAATGCGATCGAAAATACGATTCATGTTTTTTGTGCGAAGAAAAAACGGTTTTCAAAAATGCTCTTAAACCGCTTATATTTTGCCAAAAATTTAAGGTGGGTCATGATATTGGTGTCCATAGCTTTCCAACGGTATATGGCAAGCCCCATTTGGGCAATGTTGGCGGAAGTTTAACCTAGTTCACATGGAAGTTCAACGTACTACTAGCGGGGCAGGTCAGGTTGTGATCAGAATATTATTCTGATCCCGTATATATATCGGGATCTTTCCAACATAATGTGCTTGCCAAAGGATAAAATGTAAAAAGGAAAGGTGAAGATCATCATGACTCTTGCATAAGGGTAGAAGATAAAAGTAAAAGATAGGCCCTTCGTAGAGGGAAGCAGAGGTTGTCATGCGCTTTTATGGTTGGATGTACAAAATCTTAATGCAAAATAATGTCACTTTATATTGCCACTTGTGATATGGACCTTTATTATGCAGTCCATCGCTTTTATTTCTTCCACATCACAAGATTGTATAAAGCTTATTTTCTCCACATTAATAGATCATACATATTTAGAGGGCAATTTTTATTGCATGCACCAATGACAACTTACTTGAAGGATCTTACTCAATCCATAGGTAGGTATGGTGGACTCTCATGGAAAAACTAGTTTAAGGAATGTTTGGAAGCACAAGTAGTATCTCTACTTGGTGCAAAGAATTTGGCTAGCATGAGGGGGAAAAGCAAGCTCAACATGTTGGATGATCCAAGACAATATACTTTATTTTAGATATAAGAAAACATAACCCATTACATTGTCTTCCCTGTCCGACATCAACCTTTTAGCATGCCATATTTTAATGAGCACTCACAATTACAAAAGATGTCCAAGATAGTATATTTATATGTGAAATCTCTCTTCCTTCAATATTCTTTCATGAATTGTTCAAGTGACCAATTCTATGTTTGCTAACTTTCAATAAGTTTACTACCTATACTTATTCTGTGTGAAGTCATTACTCCCCATGGTATAAGCATATGAAACATATATAAATTCATATTTATGATATTCAATTCATTCAACCATTTACTCATAGGATATATGTGAAGCACGTGAGTAAATGACAAACTACCCCAAAAAGATATAAGTGAAGGGTACTGAGTAGTCAAATAATTAACTAGCCATGGGAGGATTCTTTTTCATTCAAGATTTCAGATCCAATGATTTTATTCAAACATCAAGTAAAATTTAAAATATGCTCCAAGCAAAACACATATCATGTGACGAATAAAAATATAGCTCCGAGTAAGGTATACCGATAATTTTGAAGACGAAAGAGGGGATGCCTTCCGGGGCATCCCTAAACTTAGGCACTTGAGTCTTCCTTGAATATTAACTTGGGGTGCCTTGGGCATCCCCAAGCTTAGGGTCTCTCCACTCCTTATTCTCTTCATATCGATATCTCACCCAAAGCTTGAAAACTTCAATCACACAAAACTTAACGGAACTTCGTGAGATAGGTTAGTATGATAAAGAGTAAACCATTCACTTTGGTACTATCAAATACAAGACTCATAATTCTTATCACACAATGCCTACTGTACCATATCATTTCTACAATTTATATTGAGAAATATAAGCCATAGAAACTTGAAAACAAGCAAACTATGCAATGAAAACAGAATCTGTCAGAAACAGAACAGTCTGTAATGATCTGAACACCAACCATACTTCTGCTACTCCAAAAATTCTGAAATAAATTGGTGGACGTGAGGATTTTGTATATTAATCTTCTGAAAAAAGAATCAACTCAATCACACTCTTCTGTAAAAAATGGCAGCTAATCTCGTGAGCACAAAGTTTCTGTTTTTTACAGCAAGATCACATTAACTTTCACCCAAGTCTTCCCAAAGGTCTTACTTGGCACTTTATTGAAATAAAAGCTATAAAACATGATTAATACAGTAGCTTAATCACGAGAACACACAAAAACAGTAAGGGTAAATACTGGCTTGTCTCCCAACAAGCGCTTTTTCTTTAATGCCCTTTAGCTAGGCATGATGATTTCAATGATGCTCACATAAAAGATAAGAATTGAAACATAAAAGAGCATCATGAAGAATATGACTAGCACATTTCAACCTAACCGGCTTCCTATGCCTAGGGATTTTGTGAGCACACAATTTATGGGAACAAGAATCAACTAGCATAGGAAGGCAAAACAAGTATAACTTCAAAACTTTAAGCACATAGAGAGGAAACTTGATATTATTGCAACTCCTACAAGCATGTATTCCTCCCTCATAATAATTTTCAGTAGCATCATGAATGAGTTCAACAATATTACCATCACATAAAGCATTCTTTTCATGATCTACGAGCATAGAAATTTTACTGCTCTTCACATAAGCAAAATTCTCCTCATTCGGAATGGTGGGATCACTAGTTCCTAAAGTTGACACTCTTCCAAACCCGCTTTAGATGATAGTATTATTCATACTCCAAAAGATATAAGTGAAGTTCATGGAGCATTCTTCAATTAATATAGACTAACCAATATCCAAGCTCAAAATGTATAAGTGAAGCACACGAAGCATTCTATAAAGCCATACTCAAAAAATTTAAGTGAAGCACAAAGAGCAATTCTATAAGATCATACTTAAAAGATATAAGTGAAGCACATGAAGCATTCTATAAATAAATGAAGGGCTATATCATACTAGCATGGTTCTTAAAGAAAAAGAAAAACACAAAGGACACAAATCATGTGAACAAAACAAAAACCAAGGTATACCGATAATTGTTGAAGAAGAAAGATGGGATGCCAACCGAGGCATCCCCAAGCTTAGATGCTTGAGTATCCTTAGAATATTTACTTGGGGTGCCTCAGGCATCCACAAGCTTGAGCTCTTGCCTCTCTTTATTCTTCTCACATCGGTAACTCCTCGTTCTTCGAACACTTCATCCACACAAAACTTTAACCAAAACTTTGTGAGATCCGTTAGTATAATAAAGCAAATCACTACCTTTAGGTACTGTTTCAAACTCATTCCAATTTCATATTAGAACTATATCTACTGTATTCCAACTTCTCTATGGTTCATACCCTCCGATACTAGCCATAGATGCATCAAAATAAGCAAACAAAACACGAAAAACAGAATCTGTCTAAAACAGGACAGTCTCTAGTAATCTGGAGGTTTAGTAAACTTCTATAACTCCAAAAATTATGAAATAAATTTGAAAATTTGAAAAATTTGTACAGACGTAAAGTTAAAAAAGTTTCAGACCCATTTTACTTTCCAGTAAAAAATTTAAAATCACGCGCTACAGCCAAAGTTTCTGTTTTTTGTTCTGCACATAGTAAACAAGCAATCTAATCATCCTAAAACCAAAGCTTGGCACATTATTTTTATAATACAATGGATATATGTAAGGGTATAATTATTTACAGAGAAACTTCCATGAAAATTCTACATTGTTTCCCTGAGCATGAACACGAGTGCTCAAGGTCGACCCTCACTTCTTCAATGCATAATCTTCCAATCACTTCTCTTTTTGAAAAACTTTTTAGGCATGAGAGGCAAGTAATTTTTTTTTGTATTTTCATTCTTTTAATTTTTTTGTATGTTTCACCCACAACTAAACAGAAACAAAAAAGGAAAAACAAAATCTACTTAGTGAAGAAAGCAAACAAGCACACACAAGAATATCAACCCCACACTATTGCTCCCCGGCAACAGCGCCAGAAAAGAGCTTGATAATCCCCAAGTGCAGGGAATCATCGTAGAAATTTACAAAGGTGGAAGTGATAATTATGGAGTGTCGAACCCATAAGGACCTAAAGGTAAGATCAATATTCTCTCAAGCCCTATCTGCCACTAATACGACTCTACGTACACCGAACGTTTGCTTCCAACTAGCAATGAGAAATAAAACTATGTTGTGGATATGAAGTGGATAACTTTGCATGATATCGGAGAGCTAACATATGAAAGTAGGTGCTGTTATCATAAAGTTAGAATATATTACTAAATATTTTAAATAGCGAGTGTGGAATAATGGTGGATCGGTGTGCAGAATTGTCTTAGGCAATTGTTAATAAGACCGATAATCGTCATTGCAATTTCATATGAGGGAGAGGCATAAGATAACATACTTTATCTTCTTGGATCATATGCACTTATGATTGAAACTCTAGCAAGCATCTGCAACTACTAAATATCATTAAGGCAAAACCCAACCATAGCAATAAAGCATCAAGTCCCCTTTATCCCGTACGCAACAATCCCCTTACTCGAGTTTATGCTTCTGTCACTCACGCAACCCACTATAAGCGAATCATGAACGTATTGCAACACCCTATAGTGGAAATCCCTCATGCTTGCACGACACAGAGGGCACAATAGGACAACACCAAAATAAAACATACAACTCATACCAATCTAGATCATCAATCAACCAAAGACAAAGGATATCTACTCAAAACATCATAGGATGGCAACACATCATTGGATCATAATATGTGGCATAAAGCACCATGTTCAAGTAGGGATTACAGCAGGGTGCGGGAGAGTGGACCGCATAAAAGAGATGAGGATGGTGACGATGATGGTGATGTTTGATGAAGACGATCACCGCGGCGATGATTCCCCTCCCGATGGCACTCCGGTGCCACCGAGAAAGAGGAGGAGAGGTTCTCCCCCTTGTGTTTCCTCCTCCATGGCCTTCCCTCTAGATGGGGAGAGGTTCTCCCTCTGGTCCTTGGCCTTCATGACGATAATGGCCCCCTCCGGGATCCTCTTTCATGGCCTCGGTGATGATGGCCCCCTCCGGCAGGGTGCCAGAGAGGGCCTAGATTGATTTCTCATGGCTACAGAGGCTTGCGGCGGCGGAGCTTCCGATCTAGGTTAATTTTGGAGGTTTCTGTATTTATAGGAGAAGTTGGTGTTGATTTCACGTCAGGAGGCCCTTGGGGAGTCCACGAGGCAGGGGCGCGCCCCCACCCTCGTGGGGCCCCCGTGAGTCCCCTCCGGTAGATTTTCGTTCCAGTATTTTTCATATTTTCCAGAAAAAATCTCCGTTGATTTTCATCGCATTCCGAAAACTTTTATTTCTGCACAAAAACAACACCATGGTAGTTCTGCTGAAAACAGCGTCAGTCCGGGTTAGTTCTAATCAAATCATACCAAAATCATATAAAAATATTGTAAACATGGCATGAATACTTCATAAATTATAGATACGTTGGAGACATATCACTCGCAGGGGCGGCGTGAAGCACATCTCGGGGCTCCTCTACGAGGAGACCCGCAGCATGCTCAAGATCTTTCTCAAGAATGTCACCCGCGACGCCGTCACCTACACCGAGCATGCCTGCCGCAAGACCGTCATCGCCATGGACATCGTCTACGCGCTCAAGCGCCAGGGCCGCACCCTCTACGGCTTCGGCGGCTAGGCCGCGCCGGTCCTCTCGAATCCACCTCCACCTTGCGTCGCCAAATTCGTAGTATAGCTAGCTATGGTTGTTTAGTGTTCAATTTCACTGTTGTTGTTCAGTATTTGGATGTACTATGATAGAATGGAAATCGCAGCATTTTACCCTCGAATTCTTCTGCAATATCTTGCTCTGTTTTTCGTTTGTGAGAAATCTTGCTCTCTTGTTGTGTGCTTGTGCGCTTTGTTAAAACTTATCAGTGTGTTCGCCCATTCCCATTCCGTGGCTGTAGTTTTCTGCCCCCAATCAATCGAGTTGGCTTTAGTGTGCAGTAGATTCCAACCATCCCTACATTTTTGTCTGTGCAGTGTGATGAACACAGCGATGATTTATCAAGCATGATGGTTCATATAAGACACGCTTCAATTTTACAACCAATTATTACAGATCGCCCATCAAACTACTTCAATTAAAACTTTTCCAATGTACACTACTATCTGCAGATGTTCAATATGCCAGTATATACACGTATAATAATACAGTCTAGATGGACTATGGAAGCAGTATAAATGAACATTAGGAAACACCCTGCATGAGCATAACCTTTTTACTTCGAGTGGATCAACATTGTCAAGACTCAGGAGTGTCTTTGCTTTGAGTGCCAAGGGAGTGTACAGAGCTAACCTTTATTAGTAGTAAGATTCAAAGAAACGAACTAATGGCCTTTATTACCGAGTAGGAGTATTTAAAAAGAGAAACAAAAACATGTACAAAGCTAACCTTTCCATTTGAGTGTCAAAGTGCCTACTCCTGGTTTTCCCCTCTCCATCTCCGGTTCATGATCTATCTCACTTAATATGTGAATTCATCAACCAAAAAATAATAATATGTGTATTCGATGAAGTAAACACCATTGTTCTCAAGTATTGATTGTCTCTGCAATGTGACATGAAATTGGTCTGATATCGACACCAATTGTATTGAATGAATATTGCAGCAGTTGCAAAATTCAGAGAGCAAGTGCACATGTGCTGATATGACAAAAAATTCTGCATTGTTGAGATGTAAACCTTTTCTTCTGAAAAACAAGAGTCTCTTGGAACAGTTCGAGCGCAAAAGTAATCTTGGTGTAATCGTGTGCCTGATATTATTCATGAAAAAAATGTTAATAGGAGGGAGAATACATCAAATGAAAACATAGAAAGAGATCTAGTGGCAGATGTGCATTAATCAGATCCAACGCTTTTACATTTACCAATAACCCTTGTATTGATGGATCAATTGTGAGGATAATCCCCTAATACTCCCTCCGTTTCTACCTACCAAAGAATTCTGGTTCAAAAAAACTCCAGCGTTGCACGAATGAAGTCAAAGCCTGGTTTTACGCACTGGTCAGTTCCTTGTCCCGTGAATTTCGGAAAAAAATTCTATGAGACCAGGTCTTACGGTTTAGCAGGTAAGACCCATCTTGATGGATGACACGTGGCATTTACAAATCACAAAGCATCTACCCCACCCCTCACCTAAAATTAGGGGGGGAGAGATTAGATGCTTTGTGATTTGTGAATGCCACATGTCATCCATCAGGACGGGTCTCACCTGGTTTATATGAGACCTGGTCTCATATAACTTTTTTTCGTGAATTTCACCTGAATTTTGCTGAAATTGCGGGAGAAACATACAGTTCAGTTTTGGGGAGGATCGGGAAGACTGAGTCAACTTGCGCAACAGCTCGTGTTCCTTCGGCCATCTTCACTTTCCAAGTAGTAGCGCGACAACTAAGGGCATCCACAATGTAGTCTTTTTCCTCACAACATTTCAAGCAGCTCTCCTAAAAGTCTTATTTTAGAAGAAAAAAAGTTTTGAGGAATTAAGTCCTACCCAACATATGCTCTAAATTGTATATCCCCTTAAAATATACCCCCCGCTAAACTAGTTGTTCTGGCTAGATTTACTACTCCCTCCGTTTCATAATGTAAGACGTTTTTTGACATTAGTGTAGTGTCAAAAAACGTCTTACATTATGAGACGGAGAAGTAGTCTAGATTATACCTAGCCAAACCTCGGGCTGGGCCTAGCCAAGCCCGAGGCAAAAAACCCAGGCCCGGGCCTGACCCGGCCATCGGGCCTGGTTTTTAGGCCCAAGCCTGGCCCAAACACGTAAAAGCCCGGCGGGCCTCAGGCCGGGCCCCTTCAGGAAATCACAAAAACGACGGGCCCGACTCGACCCGACCATTGGACTCAAAATCTAGGCCCGAGCCTGGCCCGGGAGCAGCGTCGGGCCGGGCCAGGTCGGGCTTTTTTGGGTCGGGCTTCCCATGGGCAGGACTAGTCTAGATGTATTCCACCCAACTTACTGCGCCGACCTGACCCTCTCCACAGTCGCCTTCGTTGACTCCCTATCGACGAAATTGACCGGCGCCACCATCCAGCAGCACTACCGGACTCTCTATTCAGGTTAAACTCATCGGGTGGCCCCCTAGACTAATTTGTGATTAGTCAGAGGGTCGAGTCATTTCGGGACTTCTGATTCTAATCCATAAAATGGTTGCCTGTAATGGATAGCATCCAGTTGGGAAGAGCAAATGTGTACGAATACCTATAATGGGTCAGTGGTGCCTCCCTGCAGGGTTAAATTTTTTGGAAAGCCACATCCGCGCTTATGGACGACTTGGAGCTTCAGTAACAGTCCATAGAACAACTTTAAGGGCATCTCCAACGGTGACCCGTAAACTTACTCCCGCATCCATCCGCGAATAGGGGGACCAGTCCACGAACATGGACGTCGGAGGATGCCATCCAATACATTTCAAGCCGGGTTTCGACTTAGCGGACGAAATTCATACAAACTTGCTGATATTCATCAAAGTTCAAAAATAAAATAACACAAATCATCCACACATAGCATGTGAATAAGTCTAGTGTCTCAAATTCAATGTCCAACAAGTTTTTCAAAGGATCATGTCGTCCCACACATACCGCTCCTTCAGCTTCATCCAACGGTGTGTGTGTGTATGTAAATGGTTGTCCCTCTGTCCTGTGCTACATCACGGCAGCGCGCACGGGCCACACAATGCGTAGAGAAACACTGAGTGAATGAATGATGCAATCAACAAGTTGAGGAAGAAGAAGCAAAACTTATGATCTCCTCCTCTGTTGTGTGCAATGGCCACCTTGCCTCCAACTGAGCAACTACATGACAAAACTTGGTGACGATGGTCTGGATGGCCTACCATCGATATGATAGCATCCTCACATTGCTATCATGGATGATGTGCATGTTGTAGGGCGCAATGTGCTTTCGTGTGTGAAATGATTCATGCACTTACTGCTGGAACACCCCATCTACTCCTGCATATGAAATCCGCGGATACGACCAACCACGCATCGCACAACAACTCATCCTCCATGGCCGAGTATCCCGCCATCCTTCTTACTCTAAAAAATGACATGGCGTCCGAAAATAAGCCCAATGGCATTTGATCGAACACCTACCGGGCGTGGTGGCCGCCATGGAGGTCGTCGACAGGGTGGCGGAGTGTACCTAGTTACAAACGGCTCCAGGATGGACAACGACATGGTAAAAGGCGAGCGGGCGCGTCGGTGCTGGTTGCGAACATCCGGCAATGCATGTGTGGCGACCAGAGATGTGATGGCCTGGCTTATTAGGGATGATAGACTACTCATATCAATAAGGAATTCCTTCTTTTCTGGTAGCCCATTCGGACAGAACTCCAAAGTTAAGCGTGCTTAGCTTGGAGTAGTGTCAGGATGGGTGACCGACTGGGAAGTTGCTCTCGGGTGCGCATGAGTGAGGACAAAGTGCGTAGAAAAGACTAGTATTAATCTGTGGGGCCAGTCTAAATCCCGCCAGGAGTAACGACCACCGGCGGGTGTGTCTGAGGCGTTACAAGAGAGGTACATCAGTGACGGTGGAGGTGGAGGTTGCGGGTGCAAAGCAAGGGGAAGAAATTATGAAGTGGAAGAAAATGGAACCAGGAGGGCGGATTTAGTGGGCCTGGGGGGTCGGGGTCCAATGTGACTGCTGTCCGAACTCCCGCAACCCCTTCCCCACTTTGTCTCCACTTTGCGGGAGAAAGTGCGTCCGGACCGCCGAGCGGGCACCATGCTCCAAAAGATGCATCTAAAATTGATAGCTTGACTGTTTTTTTAGAGGAATAGGGGAAGAATACCTCAAGCAACCTGGGGATGGTCGATGCACGAGTTTTGTTGGCCAGAATCTTCGATGTGGGAGGAATTTGGTGGAGAAGGAGAGAGGGGTGATCCCCTGTTTGTCTCCTGGTGGCTAGGGAAGATGCCCCATAGGGCTGCGAGTCGGCTGAGTCCCACCCACGGCCCCGCGACCACTTATTAATCCAAGATAGAAACGCCACACCCTTGGCGTTTCTAGCAATGCATCGCGGTTTGGTGTGTATGCCAACCATGTCGGCGCAGCAACGCTAGAAAGCCAGAAGATGGGCCAGGCCAGCAACGCCTTAGTGTTTGGCGTTTCTTAGTGTCTGGCGTTTCTATGTTGTTCAGAAATGCCACAGCTTATGGTGTGTCTGAAAAGGGTCAAATCATGAAATAATTTTAGGAGGGTCATTTTGTGGAACGAGATCCTCTGACGTAAAGCCAACTACTGTGGAGGGACGCAGTACGCCATCGCCGTTCATCTAGCATCCGACGGCGCGTGCTGCAAACCGGAACCAACGCCGTCTTTCCCTCACGTGGACAAGAAAACTAGCCAACCCATGCGGCCTAGTGTGCCTAGCACTCCTCGCTCTCGCGTAACTCGGCTCGCTTGGGCCTCACTGTAGGGTTCACCCTGCCACCGGGGAAGAGCATCTGCTGATCCACCGTCAGAGCGCGATGACTCCTAGGCGCTCCCCGTATCCGAGGCGCAAGAGTCGTCAGACATTTGTCGAGGCCATGAAACTCACATGGTTGTTTTCGTAAGGTTGCTATGCTCCTAGACATGGAGGCGGCCAAGCCAGCCGCTGCCCCATGACACCCCAGAGCAAGGGTCGACGATGCTATCGAGGTGTCAAGGCCACAAAGCCAATGCCACCATCTGCTTAGTTGATTGACTTGCATTGTTTTCTCTGTACTGTCTTGCCTCACACTAGTTTTAGTTTCAGTTGGACAGAACCAGGAGAGAAGCGATGGTAGCAATAGCAAGGCAAATGTCAGCTCGAGATTGTAATTGATGTGAATCAAGAGTACAATACGGTGAATATTGTGACTGAATTTAAGTTTCACATTGTAATATGATTTGATAGTGGAGTTGAGTGAATAGTTCGACTGAATGTGTAGGAACGAAGTATGTCTACTAGGGGGGTGAACGAGAGTTTTAAAATTTCTTCCTGAAACTTCGAAACTCTCAAAACCCAACAGTGTAAAGAAGGATAACAGATAACAGTAAGTGAAAGTAAACTATCAAACTAAAACTAAGCACAGACTTCAAAGAAAATCCCATGGTGGCAAACATACATGAAGGGTAATTAGAAAGGAATAGTGCGAAGAAAAAAATAGTGAAGCTCGGTGGAGACATCCTTCTGCATAAGGACTACGTCTGGTTGGTGGGGTTCTGCTTTAACATAGAAGATAAACTCTCTTCGCCCTATTCTCCTCAACAATTGGTTCATCAACCAATGTCGATTACTTGTGGTAGATACTTGAGGTGATCCCCAAACCTTTAGAAACTTCTTCTTCGAGAACCACAACCACTCTTGGTCTCTAAAGAAAATGACACCTAACCATATAGAGAGTTTGCAGCTCTCAAGGGTAATAACACTACAAAAAAAGACACTTCCGTGATGACACGTGTTTGTCACAGTAGGTCACGTTTTCTGTCATGCATGTACATCCATGACAAATTTATGACAAAATCAAGATAGTCATACCTATGCTGTCGTAGAAGTGTTCCATGTCATTACCAAAATTATCATCACGGAAGTGTCCACTTCCATGACGACAAATCACGCGTCATGAAAGTGCTTTCGTCAAGGGTGACCGACACGTGGCATCCACCGTAACGGAACGCTGTTAAGCTATCGGTTCTGGTTTTGGATCCGATAACCCGCTAACAACCCGGACCAATGAGGATTTTCCATGTGTAAAATTCTCATTGGCTGGAGGAAATACGTGTTCGCTCACCGTTGGGATAGACGTCATCCATTCATTGGACATGAGGCGCCTATGATACGTCGACACGTGGCACGGCCCAATAGAGGCCCATTCCGGTGAAAAGGCTGGCCCGTTTGACTTGGTCAAAAGGTAACGGGCCGGCCCGTGGAAAGCCTGTTAACGGCCTATTCGTATATAGCCCATTTACGGCCCGCTAACTCACGACCCGTTACGGCCTATCCAAATTAAGCCCAGTAGCTTCATCTGGGCCTTCCAATATGATTCCAGCCCGTTGTAACTTCCGGCCCATGTATGGCCCATGATGTCTTTTGGCCCAAACGAGACCATTTGTTACTCTTGGCCCATTAATGGCCCGTGGTGAATCTGGCCCGCAATGAACAATGTACCCCTTTATACCCATTAACGGCCCATTATTCCATTGGGCTGTTTCCAACCCGTGTTATCTTTTGGCCTTCTCAGGGCCCACTTATTCTTGGGCTTATTTCCAGCATTTGGTTACTTACGGCCCGTCATTGGCCTTTTCTGCCTATGGACCAAATTCAGCCCGCGGTTACAATCGGCCCCTTTGCGGCCCGTTACTCCGTTGGGCCGTTTTCATAACGTCATCAAATATGGCCGATTAACGACGGCCTGTTATTGTCGTCCCATGAATGGAAGATTCCAAATCTAGCCCATTTACGGCCCATAATGCGGTCTGTTATTGTCCCATGTTTGGCCTACCGATCATACGTCACGTAGAAGGCCCATTGATGCTACGGCCCGTAGAAGGCCCATTCTTTCTACGGCCCGAAGAAGGCCCATTGTCTCTACGTCCCATAGGAGGCCCATGGTAACTACAGTAAATATGTTGCCCATGGTTATTGTGGCCTAGTTTTAAAAAATAGGTTATTTCGGCCACTAGCAAACCGCGGAAAAAGAACTGCACTGACTACAAGCAAACAAATAAACAAGACAACAAGGAAATAAATAAGCAAGCAACTTACGCTAGGCTATCACGGCTATTACACATATTACATCCACTGGGCATCAAAGTTCGGCACCAGTGCAAATATAGGGAACAAAGCAGCATATCATATACACTAGTTGTCAAAGTTGGCGACCAGTGCAAATAAATGCTGCAGCAAAACAAGTCCAGAACTGAAACCACTTCAGAAGATCTCAATAAACAATATCCTGGGTACCGATAATGCTGGCAAGATGATTAGCAAGCTTATTAACTTTCTCTTGTTTGGCGCTTAAATCCTCTAGCGCTTGCTGTTGCACCAGAAAGTATGCATCTGAATTATGCAGGGACTTCCTCAGTCCTTCAGCTTCCTGTCACAGCACATCTGATCAATGTCTTTCAACTTGAAGTTGAGACTCAAGAAGACGAACTGATTCAGGCAGCGAGTTCGAAGAGCTTGTGCCAGTAGTAGCGGCCAGTAACTCGAACACTACATCAAGACAGGACTTTTGGGTTCTCTCACTGTTGTCAAGGTAGTTTTTATCAGCTTTCTTGGAGACCAACAGGGATGTCTCACTATCTTGAACCTTATCTGCATTACTTCCTTTACCATTGCATAACGGGGTACTGTTCTCCAATATTTTGTCCGCATTCTAAAAGAGAAACAAGCAGACACATCACAGGTTTACCATGTTGTATATGAAACTCATTTTGGTAAATCATTTCAGTAGTAAAGTGCATAGGATAACAACATGAAACAAACATATATCTATGTACCATGGTCACTTTATGGTCTATATCATTCTAGTTTTTGTTGCCAAATCAAGATAGAGACACATTTCAAATAATATTTGTTCAAGACAAAGCAGAATAGACAGAATATAAGTGTGGGAAACTATAGAGCAATAACAACACTTGTAATGTGCATGACATGAGAACATAACTGTTTATTCAATTGAAACTGAAATCAACATAGAGCAAGTTACAACAGCAAACCAGTTAAAGAAACGGGTTTAAAACATGCCTGTTGCGCCATTGGAGTTTCAATTCCATCCTTCAAATTTGAAAATAGTTGGTCTGAGTAAATACAGTGATGCAAGAGCAAAGGAGTATGAACCATAGCTACATAACCTGACCTGAGAACAATTCTTCTTCTCCTTTAAGCATTGAGTTGGGATTCGGAGTGGTGGTCCTCGTGCTTTGGGCACTGCAGTTCCCTTACTAACTGCTCGTGTTTGGGTGCTCTATGGTGGAGACAGTGCCATGTCAACTGGAACTGGGTTACTATCTGCTGGGGTTGGGGTTAGAAGGGGTGTAGCTGGTTCTCTATCCAATTGGGTAGGGGTACAGTCTGCGAGAATCTGGGTTATGTGTGGTGGGGCTGGTTCTTGGTCAAGTACAACCGTGGTTCTATCTGCATCAACTGGTAGCACTATCTTTTCTGAAGACTGTGCTGTTACTCCCTTAGATACTGCCATCACCCTCTCCAATTCAAATGGCTGATAACCAAGAAAAGTAATTGAATGGTACAGACATTGTATGATAGACAGGTGCAATGGATAGTGGGGAATAAAAGAGGGCATGAAATAATTCACATTTATTTTGTCTAACCAAACATGATAGCATGACACAATTTCACATATATGATGGCTAACTAAACAGGATAGCATGACACAATTTCACATTATGATGGATAACTAAAAAAGATGGAAAGACATAGTTCAAAATATGATGACTATGTAAATAGGATGACATGATATAACTATATAATGTGTTTATTAAATAGGTTGGCATGCCATAATTCACATACATGCCGCCTATGGAAACATGACAGCGTGATATAATTCCCGGATAGAATGACATAATTCAAAATATGATGACTGTAAACACTAAACAGGATGAGATGATATAACTATATGGTGTCTTTATTAAATGGGCTGCCATGCCATAATTCAGATAGATGTTGTGTATGTAAACATGATGGCATGATATAATTCAAATATATGATTTATTAGTAAGCAAGTAAGCAGATGGCAATCCATATATGATGTAAAAACTAAGCAATGCAAGACAACATGGGTAATATAACCCTGCCAAGTTTGAGCATAGACCTCAGGGGGGAAATAGGACTGGTCATCAGTCTCTGAATCCTCCTCTGAGGAGCTCTCTGTATCCAGCAAGATGTCTTCTTCAGTAGGTAGCATCGTCTGCTCTGGATACCTTGTTTTCACTCCAGATACTTCCATCACCGCTTCAAATGGCTGATGCATAGGAAGAGTAGTTGAATATACAAACGTTGTCGACAAATGGAACACGTAATACAAAAAATGATAGCATGATATAATTCACATACATGATAATTGGCTCAACAACATGGCATTGCATAATTCACATATATAATGCCTTTGCAACAAGATAGCATTGCATAATTCATATATATAATGTCTTGCAAAAAGATGGCAATGCATAATCGCATATATGGTAATTAGACACTAAACGGGTGGCATTCACACAAAGCATGTCTAAACTAATGAAATTACATAGCAATGCAAGACACCATACGCACGATATGAGCAACATAACC
>NC_041392.1:603484662-603547982 GCF_002162155.2 Triticum dicoccoides | reverse complement strand
GTCTCTGAATCCTCCTCTGAGGAGCTATCCGTAACTAGCAAGATATGTGCTTCATCAGATAGCATAGTCTGCTCTGAAGACCTTGTTTTCACTCCAGAATTTTCCATCACCATGTCAAATGGCTGATGCACACGAAGAGTAGTTGAATGTACTAACATTGTTGACAAATGTAATACGTAACGGAAAAAAGGATGGCTTGATATAATTCACATATAAGATGACTGGCTAAGCAGGATGACATTGCAAAGTTCACATATATGATGCCTGGCTAAACAATAAGGCGTTGCGTAATTCACATAAACGATGAATAAACTAAACAGATGTCATTCACACAAAGCATGTCTAAACTAAGCAGTTGACATATTTGATGTATAAGTAAGCAATGCAAGGCACCATATGCATGATATAACAAACATCAGCATGCCAAGTTAGAGCGAAGACCTCAGGGGGGTAAATAGGAGTGGTCTTTTCCTTCTGAATCCCCCTCAGAACAGATATCTTCCTCTCGATTACAATCCCAAATGGGTGGAGGGGGGGCTGCCTTTGCGCCTACCATGGACTGACATCTGCATGAAATTTTATTGCCACGCAAGGCTAGTCTCTTTTGCTCTACATGTTCAGTTCCATTGTGTACAATAACTGACATGCATAGGAATAAAACATAGTGAGATTATGTAAGGAGTGCATGCAGAAATCCAGAGTGATGGTAGCAACCTGTGGATAGACCCAAAACCAATGATAGCAGGCAGATAATGGCTTAGTTAAAAAATACAGATAATGGCTTCTTTACTGTTTGTTCCCACCCAACATGAAACTCATAGTAGACGCCAGAGATTAACCAGATAGTATATAGATACTATTGATTGCGATCCCGATATGTACCCCACAACCATTAAAAAATTCAAGTTTGACCATTAGTTTGGAGCCGAGTCTAATCGGTGAACATGATGATAAAGTAGCATGTAATATTAAGCGATGCATAACGTAAGAAGACACGAAAGAGTGCGACCTCTCTTGCGGACCCATGTAGTCCTCGAAGTCATCTGCTCGGTTGATGATGGTAATGCAGTTGTCATGGCTACCGACGGCGGGGAAGAAGATCTGAGGCGGCGAAAGACAGTCTAGAGGCTGGATCCCTGCTGTGCCGGACCCTTCTGTCATTGGAGCAGCTGAGCTTGGGTGGACGACGGCGCAACAGGAGTGGGACAAACCACACAAGGTTTTCTTTGACAACTATCTGTAAGAGAAGTAATTCTATAAGGGCTCGTTTGAATTGGAGGATTCTAACAACACAGGGATAGGAAATACACAGTAATAGGATAGGAATGCACGTGCAAAACAGAGAATTTAAAAACACAAGATTTCTGCCAATCTGGGTGTTTGGTTCACAAGAATAGGAAGATCACAGGATGCAAAGAAACATGGTGAGATTAAGTCAAACCACAAGAAAATGTACGGTTATAATGCTATTATGCTACTATCTCTTAGTCTTGTCCTTCATGAATAGGAATTTGAAAAGGAGGACAAGTAGAAATTAAAATCCATACGGTTTTTCTTTCAAGGAGACACTAAAGGAACAAATCCTACAGTTTTCCTTTTCTCCTTTCCTTTGAACCAAATGCATGAATAGTAGAACCATAGGAAACTTTCCAATTTCTATGTTTTTCCTTCACTTTTCCTTTCAAGCACTGGTGATTCTAGTAGGCAGGCTTGAGCAAGGAAAAGCTACACTCAAAAAATGTTTTTGTGCTACTTGCCTACTTCTACTACTTTGGACCCAGGCCACTGCCGTACTAGCTCAACTCCCAGGCCCATCGACAAATGCATAGCTCAAACACGCAGAGATAAATAATGGTGGCGTTCAAGAGAGTCCATCACAGATAGCTAAGTTGCCTGGTACCTCACTGCTTGTCATATAGTAGGAGAAACTAATCGTATTTCACGTTACTGCGTGTGCTCAGTGGACAATATATATAACATGTAGAGTAAAAAAGAGATGCAACAAGTGTACAACCTCTTTGGCGAACATGTCGATCTCAGCGTGATTGGGTTGGTCGGTGAGGATGATCCGACTGACTTGGCTATCGGAGGAGGGGAAGAAGATCTTAGGCGTCTGGAGATGGATCCCAGGGTACTGCTCCGCTGTGATGGAGGGTTTCGTCGTTGGAGCAGCTCCGGTGAGTTGTACGACGCTGAGGCTGAAGCAGGATAAGAGAGACAATGTTAACCTGAGTGGAATTCTAATAGCATGTCCAATAGATGATGTAAAATACATAACCACAAAGTGCTAGATGTAAAATACATCAACCGCTCATCTCTGAACTTAACTGTCGAAACTGAATTTAACTGTCGAAACTGAACTTAACTGTCGAAACTGAATTTTGCTATCAAAACTGAATTTTACTATCGAAACTGAACGCACTAGCTAGTACCAGAAAAACAGTAGCAGCAGCAGCGCGTGTGGGAGCCGGGAGAGCTGGTCGTGTAGCAACATCAGGTGAGGATACCCTGAGTCGCCAGCCACCACCAGCCAAACAGCTGCCCCCCGTCGCCCCGCTCCGCCCGCTCCGCCCGCCCCGGAACCACTCCCCACCGCCAGTCTGCCGCCGCCCCGGCCATCCCTCTAGGCCCCCCCGTGCCGAGCTTTTTCTCCGGCGATCCTACGCCACCGCGCCACCACCGCTGGCGACCATCGCCCCACCCTGAACCCTAAGATAGATAGTGGGGTACCTCTCCGGCGAGCCCCCTCCCTGCTGTGGCTGGTTCTTCCTTAACTTCGGCGACCCCCCCCCTTGAAAATCGACCGACCCAAAAGTCAATTCAGTCAACTGAAGTGTAGCTAAATCGGAGCAGCATCGCAAGCAAGAGCAAGAGCGAGAGCAGCAGCAAGAGCAAGAGCAGACCAAGCAGGGGGCCGAGAGCAAGAGCAGAGCAGCATCGCGAGCGAGAGCTAAAGCAGCAGCAACTCCTACTGATGTGGACGTCGCCGCCAAGGGAGCGATGTCGTGGAGGAAGTGGCCGGTGACGCCGCCATGGATGGAGCTGCGCCATGTCGGCTCGGGACCGAGCGCCGGCCGCACCATGGGATCGAATCAAGAAGAAAATGCGGTGATTAGTGTACAAGCTCTTTGGTGGCGCCGATTAGGCCTCAGCTTCATACAGTGATGATGATGCTCTTCAGGTGGTGCAAGTGAAGACGGCGGTTGATACATCTCCGTCGTATCTACTTCTCCAAACACTTTTGCCCTTGTTTTGGACTCTAACTTGTATGATTTGAATGGAACTAACCTGGACTGACACTGTTTTCAGCAGAATTATCTTGGTGTTGTTTTATGTGCAGAAAGCAAATATTCTCAGAAAGTCCTGAAACTCCACGGAATACCTTTGAAAAAATAATAAAAAATCCTCGCCAAAGATGAATACCAGGGGGGCCACACCCTGTCCACGAGGGTGGGGGGCGCGCCCCCCTCCTGGGCGCGCCCCCTACCTCGTGGGCCCCCTGGAAACCCTCCAATGCCAATTCCAACTCTATAGATTCGCTTTTGGGGAGAAAAAAATCAAAGAGAAGAAATCATCACGTTTTACGATACGGAGCCGCCGCCAAGCCCTAAAACCTCTCGGGAGGGCTGATCTGGAGTCCGTTTGGGGCTCCGGAGAGGGGGATTCATCGCCGTCGTCATCATCAACCATCCTCCATCACCAATTTCATGATGCTCACCGCCGTGCGTGAGTAATTCCATCGTAGGCTTGCTGGACGGTTATGGGTTGGATGAGATTTATCATGTAATCGAGTTAGTTTTGTTAGGGTTTGATCCCTAGTATCCACTATGTTCTGAGATTGATGTTGCTATGACTTTGCTATGCTTAATGCTTGTCACTAGGGCCCGAGTGCCATGATTTCAAATCTGAACCTATTATGTTTTCATGAATATATGTGAGTTCTTGATCCTATCTTGCAAGTCTATAGTCACCTACTATGTGTTATGATCCGGCAACCCCGAAGTGATAATAATCGGGACCACTCCCGGTGATGACCATAGTTTGAGGAGTTCATGTATTCACTATGTGCTAATGCTTTGTTCCGGTTCTCTATTAAAAGGAGGCCTTAATATCCCTTAGTTTCCAATAGGACCCCGCTGCCACGGGAGGGTAGGACAAAAGATGTCATGCAAGTTCTTTTCATAAGCACGTATGACTATATACGGAATACATGCCTACATTACATTGATGAATTGGAGCTAGTTCTGTGTCACCCTATGTTATGACTGTTACATGATGAACCGCATCCGACATAATTATCCATCACTGATCCGGTGCCTACGAGTTTTCCATATACTGGTTTACGCTTATTTACTTTCCCGCTGCTACTGTTACAATCACTACAAAATACCAAAAACATTACTTTTACTGTCTTTACTTTTGTTGCCGTTAACACCACTATCATATTACTGTGCTACTAAACACTTTGCTGCAGATACTAAGTTTCTAGGTGTGGTTGAATTGACAACTCAGCTGCTAATACTTGAGAATATTCTTTGGCTCCCCTTGTGTCTAATCAATAAATTTGGGTTGAATACTCTACCCTCGAAAGCTGTTGCGATCCCCTATACTTGTGGGTTATCAAGACCTTTTTCTGGTGCCGTTGCTGGGGAGCATAGCTTTATTCTTTGAGTCACTTGGATTTATATCTGCTGGACACTATGAAGAACTTGAAAGACGCTAAGACAACAATTTATCCCTCAACTATGAGGGGAGGTAAGGAACTGCCATCTAGCTCTGCACTTGATTCACCTTCTGTTATGAGTAAGCTAGCGACACCTAAACCTGCTTCTGCTATTCATTCCGATATGTCGCTTGTTATCGATGATGCCACTTCTACTATGCATGATACTTATGATGAAACTGCTTCTATGCCTGATACTACTGTGCCCCTTAGTGAATTTCTTGAAGAACAAATTGCTAGGGCTAGAGAAAGAGAAATTGATGAAACTGAATACGATGATGATAGTGATGATGAAAATATGCCTGTTATTCCTGAAGGTTATCTTTTTGATAAAGATTCTTCTTTAGCTATTTTAGCTTGCAAAGATAGATATGAGCTTAAAAGGTTATTGATTAAGTGGAACAAAGAATCACTTAGAGATAAAATGACACCTGATCCTACTTTTGCAACTTCACCTATATGTGTTCCTGATAAGGATTATGAATTCTCTGTTGATCCAGATATAATTACTTTGGTTGAATCTGATCCTTTTTATGGCTATGAATCTGAAACTCTTGTGGCACATCTTACTAAGTTAAATGATATAGCTGCCCTGTTCACTAATGATGAGAGATCGTGTTACTTCTATATACTCAAAATATTTCCGTTCTCATTAAAGGGTGATGCTAAGATATGGTTTAATTCTCTTGATCCTGGTTGTGTGCGTAGTCCCCATGATATGATTTATTACTTCTCTGCTAAATATTTCCCTGCTCATAAGAAACAAGTTGCTTTGAGGGAAATATACAATTTCGTGCAAATTAAAGAAGAGAGTCTCCCACAAGCTTGGGGGAGGCTTCTCAAGTTACTTAATGCTTTTCCTGATCATCCTCTTAAGAAACCTGAAATACTTGATATCTTTTATAATGGACTAACTGATGCTTCCAGAGATTACCTGGATAGTTGTGCTGGTTCTCTTTTCAGGGAAAGAACACTGGATGAAGATGAAATTCTATTGAATAATATGTTGACAAATGAAAATAATTGGGCACCTCCTGAGCTAGCTCCTGCTCCAATTAATGATCCTATTCCTAAACCAATTCCGAAGAAGAGAGGTGTTCTATTTCTCAGTCCCGAAGATATGCAAGAGGCAAAGAAATCTATGAAAGAAAAAGGTATTAAAGCTAAAGATGTTAAGAATTTACCTCCTATTGAAGAAATACATGGTCTTAATATACCGCCTGTTGATGAAGTATATGATCTTAATCCTTTATTCATTGAAGAACCTCCCGATATCCCGACACAGGTAGTAAAGGTAAATTCTCTCTATAGATTTGATGAAGGTGATATCCCTCACTATAAGTCTGCTAGGCAATGCTTTGATGAGTTTGATAATTTTATTGTCAAACAAGAAAATTTCAATACTTATTTTGGTAGACAATTGAAATATGATTCCAATATAATTAAATACTTGGGTGATTATATGGCTAATATTAGAGGTGAACTTAAACTTGTTAGCAAACATGCCTCTATGGTTACCACTCAAGTAGAACAAGTACTTAAAGCTCAAAAAGAATTGCTCCATGAAATGAATAATAAGAAAAATGATTATGCTGTTAGAGTGGCTACTAGAACTGGTAGAATGACTCAGGAACCTTTGTATCCTGAAGGCCACCCTAATAGAATCGAGCAAGATTCTCAGACAAATAATATTGATGTTCCTAGTTCTTCTAAGAAGAAGAAAAAGAAAAATGATAGAACTGTGCAAACTTCTAGTGAACCTATTGCTGAACCACCTGATAATCCAAATGATATCTCTTTGTCTGATGCTGAAACACAATCTGGTAATGAACATGAACCTAGTGAAAATGTTAATGATGATGTTCATGATGATGCTCAACCTAGTAATGATAGTGATGTAGAAATTGAACCTGTTGTTGATCTTGATAACCCACAATCAAAGAATCAATGTTATGATAAAAGAGACTTTGTTGCTAGGAAACATGGTAAAGAAAGGGAACCCTGGGTTTAGAAACCCATGCCTTTTCCTCCGAAACCATCCAAGAAAAAGGATGATGAATATTTTGAGCACTTTGCTAAAATGATTAGGCCTATCTTTTTACGTATGCGATTAACTGATGTGCTCAAAACAAATCCTTATGCTAAATATATGAAAGATATCATTACTAATAAAAGAAAGATATCGGAAGCTGAAATTTCCAACATGCTTGCTAATTATACTTTTAAGGGTGGAATACCAAAGAAACTTGGAGACCCCGGAGTACCTACTATACCTTGCTCCATTAAAAGAAATTATATTAAAACTTCTTTATGTGATCTTGGAGCTGGTGTTAGTGTTATGCCTCTCTCTCTTTATATCGTAGACTTGACTTGAATAAGTTGACACCTATTGAAATATCTTTGCAAATGGCTGACAAATCAATTGCTATACCTGTCGGTATTTGTGAGGACGTGCCTATTGTGGTTGCAAACGTTACTATTTTAACGGACTTTGTTATTCTTGATATTCCCGAGGATGATAGTATGTCTATTATTCTTGGAAGACCTTTTCTTAATACTGCAGGGGCTGTTATTGATTGCAACAAAGGCAATGTCACTTTTCATGTTAATGGTAATGAGCATACGGTGCACTTTCCGAGGAAACAACATCAAGTTCATAGTATCAACTCCATTGGAAAAATTCCATCGATTATAATTGGAGGTTTTGAATTTCCTCTTCCTACGGTCAAAAAGAAATATGATATACTTATTATAAGGGATGTGCATATCCCCTTTGAGGTAACTTAGTGTTATTCGAAATTTCTCTGGTTTCATGATTATCGGAATGAGTTTGTTAACAAGACCTGATCAACCTTGTTAGTGAATTCTTTTTGATGAGCATGGGATGGATGAAACTAGAAGCACAAACTTTTGTACCCTCTTTATATTTTCTGTAATTTAGTAGAAATAAATTAAAAATAGTATTTCTCTATCTGTTTCCTATCTTATCTGTGCAGTATAAAAATATCCCGAAAATAGAAGTCCTCAGAATGCCATGCCAATTTAATATGATTTTTTTGGGAATATTTGAGGATTTACTGTGCAAAAATTACCACAGGAGGAGCTGCCACCTGGCCACGAGGGTGGTGGGCGCGCCTCCCCATAGGGAACGCCCCCTATCTCGTGGGCCCATGGTGGCCCTCCTCCACTTATCCCAGCACCCATCTTCTTCCTCTGTCTCACACAAACCCGAAAAACCAACTCAAGCACGAGTTCCAGCCACTTTTGCTATGATTTTCGATCTCCTTGCTCAAAGCACCTCTCGCAAAACTGCTTGGGGAGATTGTTCCTTGAGAAAAACAATATGCTTAGGAAGATGTTCCAGGGTGGTTCCTCTAAGAAGCAAGGACCCAGGATTGCTATGCGCGATGCTGACGAGCATCCACCAAGAGACGCTCCGGTACGGCCCTACGAGTGGCCGTCGGAAAATTTTATGGACCGTGCAGGAATTAAAGAAGAATTAAAAGCATATTTGCGCAATGCCGGTCTTGAGGAATTTGAGGCCAACAAATGCCCCCAGTATCATGATCTCACAAGTTCATTTGTGAGGAGGTTTGAGTATTCATCTTCGCGTAATTCTCCTTCAGTCATGTTTGATCTTTATGATAAATCTTATAGAATGGACTTAGAGGATTTCACTCTTGCGTGCAAACTTCCATCATGGGGTAGTATTAGGGATCCCCCTAAATCTGAATTTAGAAACTTTCTTGCTGATATAACTGTGGGGGAATCTAGAGATATAACGCAAGCTACCATAGGGAGCATTCACTTTCCTACTTTACATTATTTTGCTCTCTTCATCGGTAGATGCATAAATGCTAAGGATGAAGCATGCCACATGTGTCCCTGACCTTAGCATTCTTAGGAGTGCTGTGTTAGGAGACCAATCTTATCATCTGGGAGCCATTGTAGCTCGTAGGTTGCATCATAATAGACATAATGGAGATTTCTTTGGAGGAATTTATGCAACCCGCTTAGCTCATTTTATTGAGATAGACATCCGTGAGGGTGATACGGAGTTGCCTACTGCATATTTAGATTATGACTCCATGGCTTCACATCATTTTGTTGAGCGACCTGAATCACCTCTTTTATACCATTTAATTTTTAACAAACGGCATGTCGTCTGTATTACTCTCCCTGCTCCTGCTCTTTTTGATTCACAGACAAAAGGAATATATACTATTACTAGAGAGGAGGCAGATGAGTACGAGAGGAGAGCGGAGGCAGCCCGACTCCATGCTGCAGCTCAGGAGGCGATAACTGTTGTATCGCAGTACGACCCTAGCTACACCTATGGGTATCCGCCAGGCTATCCCTGGCAATAGAACAACTTAGGCCAAAAGCCTAAGTTTGGGGGAGTACGTATTTCTCACCGACATTACATTTATGTTCACACACACTCATTGCTAGATGCTGGTGCTTATACTCTTCCATTGTAATATCCATGCTACTTCATTTTCTTTTTCCTGCTTTCTTCTTGTGTGTTTGTTAAACCTTAAGAAAACCAAAAAATTAGTAGTAATTTACTTTCCTGCTGTAGTAATTAAAAAGAAAACCAAAAAAAATATATTTCCCGTTCTTCTTTTGCTTGTTGGGAGCTTTCCCGTGTAAATAGTTTTCTTTTCTTTTCTTTTCTTTGGGGGTCAGTAGGAGAAGACCATAGTTAAATTGTTGTAGTGGCTCTTATATGCTTTAATGTTGATTTAACCCAGAGCCCATATTGCCTTGTCTTCTCCTGTTTTTTGAATGCTCGCAGATTCCAGCTTAGTCCAATGCACGTGCACTCTTATTATTATTCACACCGTTCGGTCGTGCAAGTGAAGGGCAATTATGATGATATATGATGGACTGACCGAGATGAGAAAAGCAGGTATGAACTCTGTTGGGTTTCGTAGTAATTTCAAAAAATTTCCTACGCACACGCAAGATCATGGTGATGCATAGCAACGAGAGGGGAGAGTGTGATCTACATACCTTGTAGATCGACAATGGAAGCGTTTGGTTGATGTAGTCGTACGTCTTCACGGCCCGACCGATCAAGCACCGAAACTACGGCACCTCTGAGTTTTAGCACACGTTCAGCTCGATGACGATCCTCGGACTCCGATCCAGCAAAGTGTCGGGGAAGAGTTCCGTCAGCACGACGGCGTGGTGACGATCTTGATGTACTACTACTGCAGGGCTTCGCCTAAGCACCGCTACAATATTATCGAGGACTATGGTGGCTGGGGGCGCCGCACACGGCTAAGGAATAGATCACGTGGATCAACTTGTGTGTCTCTAGGGTGCCTCTGCCTCAGTATATAAAGGACCAAAGGGGGGGAGGCGGCCGGCCAAGGAGGGCGCGCCAGGAGAGTCCTACTCCCTCTGGGAGTAGGATCCCCCCCCCCAATCCTAGTTGGAATAGGATTCGCGGAGGGGGGAAAGAGAGAGAGAGAGGCCGCCCCCCTCTCCTTGTCCTATTCGGACCAAGGGAGGGGAGGGGCGCGCGGCCCATGTAGGGCTGCCTCTTCTCTTTTCCACTATGGCCCATCATGGCCCATTTAGCTTCCGGGGGGTTCCGGTAACCTCCCGGTACTCTGGTAAAATCCTGATTTCACCCGGAACACTTCCGATATCCAAACATAGGCTTCCAATATATCAATCTTTATGTCTTGACCATTTCGAGACTCCTCGTCATGTCCGTGATCACATCCGGGACTCCGAACAACCTTCGGTACATCAAAATGCATAAACTCATAATATAACTGTCACCGTAACCTTAAGCGTGCGGACCCTACGGGTTCAAGAACAATGTAGACATGACCGAGACACGCCTCCGGTCAATAACCAATAGCGGGACCTGGATGCCCATATTGGCTCCTACATATTCTACGAAGATCTTTATCGGTCAGACCGCATAACAACATACGTTGTTCCCTTTGTCATCGGTATGTTACTTGCCCGAAATTCGATCGTCGGTATTCCAATACCTAGTTCAATCTCGTTACCGGCAAGTCTCTTTACTCGTTCTGTAATACATCATCCCGCAACTAACTCATTAGTTGCAATGCTTGCAAGGCTTTAAGTGATGTGCATTACCGAGAGGGCCCAGAGATACCTCTCCGACAATCAGAGTGACAAATCCTAATCTCGAAATACACCAACCCAACATTTACCTTTGGAGACACCTGTAGAGCTCCTTTATAATCACCCAGTTACGTTGTGACATTTGGTAGCACACAAAGTGTTCCTCCGGCAAATGGGAGTTGCATAATCTCATAGTCATAGGAACATGTATAAGTCATGAAGAAAGCAATAGCAACATACTAAACGATCGGGTGCTAAGCTAATGGAATGGGTCATGTCAATCAGATCATTCACTTAATGATGTGATCCCTTAATCAAATAACAACTCATTGTTCATGGTTTGGAAACATAACCATCTTTGATTAACGAGCTAGTCAAGTAGAGGCATACTAGTGACACTTTGTTTGTCTATGTATTCACACATGTATTATGTTTCCGGTTAATACAATTCTAGCATGAATAATAAACATTTATCATGATATAAGGAAATAAATAATAACTTTATTATTGCCTCTAGGGCATATTTCCTTCAGTCTCCCACTTGCACTAGAGTCAATAATCTAGATTACCCAGTAATGATTCTAACACCCATGGAGCCTTGGTGCTGATCATGTTTTGCTCGTGGAAGAGGCTTAGTCAACGGGTCTGCAATATTCAGATCCGTATGTATCTTGCAAATCTCTATGTCTCCCACCTGGACTAGATCCCAGATGGAATTGAAGCATCTCCTGATGTGCTTGGTTCTCTTGTGAAATCTGGATTCCTTTGCCAAGGCAATTGCACCAGTATTGTCACAAAAGATTTTCATTGGACCCGATGCACTAGGTATGACACCTAGATCGGATATGAACTCCTTCATCCAGACTCCTTCATTTGCTGCTTCCGAAGCAGCTATGTACTCCGCTTCACATGTAGATCCCGCTACAACACTATGTTTAGAACTGCACCAACTGACAGCTCCACCGTTTAATGTAAACACGTATCCGGTTTGCGATTTAGAATCGTCCGGCTCAGTGTCAAAGCTTGCATCAACGTAACCTTTTACGATGAGTTCTTTGTCACCTCCATATATGAGAAACATATCCTTAGTCCTTTTCAGGTATTTCAGGATGTTCTTGACCGCTGTCCAGTGATCCACTCCTGGATTACTTTGGTACCTCCCTGCTAGACTTATAGCAAGTCACACATCAGGTCTGGTACACAGCATTGCATACATGATAGATCCTATGGCTGATGCATAGGGAACATCTTTCATATTCTCTCTATCTTCTGCAGTGGTCGGGCATTGAGTCTTACTCAACTTCACACCTTGTAACACAGGCAAGAATCCTTTCTTTGCTTGATCCATCTTGAACTTTTTCAAAATTTTGTCAAGGTACGTGGTTTGTGAAAGTCCAATTAAGCGTCTTGATCTATCTCTATAGATCTTAATGCCTAATATGTAAGCAGCTTCACCGAGGTCTTTCATTGAAAAACTCTTATTCAAGTATCCCTTTATGCTATCCAGAAATTCTACATCATTTCCAATTAGTAATATGTCATCCACATATAATATCAGAAATGCTACAGAGCTCCCACTCACTTTCTTGTAAATACAGGCTTCTCCAAAAGTCTGTATAAAACCAAATGCTTTGATCACACTATCAAAACGTTTATTCCAACTCCGAGAGGCTTGCACCAGTCCATAAATGGATCGCTGGAGCTTGCACACTTTGTTAGCTCCCTTTGGATCGACAAAACCTTCTGGTTGCATCATATACAACTCTTCTTCCAGAAATCCATTCAGGAATGCAGTTTTGACATCCATCTGCCAAATTTCATAATCATAAAATGCGGCAATTGCTAACATGATTCGGACAGACTTAAGCATCGCTACGGGTGAGAAGGTCTCATCATAGTCAATCCCTTGAACTTGCCGAAAACCTTTTGCGACAAGTCGAGCTTTGTAGACAGTAATATTACCGTCAGCGTCAGTCTTCTTCTTGAAGATCCATTTATTCTCAATTGCTTGCCGATCATCGGGCAAGTCAACCAAAGTCCATACTTTGTTCTCATACATGGATCCCATCTCAGATTTCATGGCTTCAAGCCACTTTGCGGAATCTGGGCTCACCATCACTTCTTCATAGTTCGTAGGTTCATCATGATCTAGTAGCATGACTTCCAAAACAGGATTACCGCACCACTCTGGCGCGGATCTTACTCTGGTTGATCTACGAGGTTCAGTAGTATCTTGTTCTGAAGTTTCATGATCATCATCATTAGCTTCCTCGCTAACTGGTGTAGGTGTCGCAGAAACAGTTTTCTGTGATGTACTACTTTCCAATAAGAGAGTAGGTACAGTTACCTCGTCAAGTTCTAATTTCCTCCCACTCACTTCTTTCAAGAGAAACTCCTTCTCCAGAAAGTTTCCGAATTTAGCAACAAAAGTCTTGCCTTCGGATCTATGATAGAAGGTGTATCCAATAGTCTGCTTTGGATATCCTATGAAGACACATTTCTCCGATTTGGGTTGAAGCTTTTTCACATAAGCATCGCAGCCCCAAACTTTTAGAAACGACAACTTTGGTTTCTTGCCAAACCACAGTTCATAAGGCATCATTTCAACGGATTTTGATGGTGCCCTATTTAACGTGAATGCAGCTGTCTCTAGAGCATATCCCCAAAACGATAGCGGTAAATCAGTAAGAGACATCATAGATCGCACCATATCTAGTAAAGTACGATTATGACGTTTGGACACACCATTATGCTGTGGTGTTCCGGGTGGCGTGAGTTGCGAAACTATTCCACAATTTTTCAAATATACACCAAACTCGTAACTCAAATATTCTCCTCCACGATCAGATCATAGAAACTTTATTTTCTTGTTACGATGATTTTCAACTTCACTCTGAAATTCTTTGAACTTTTCAAACGTTTCAGACTTATGTTTCATTAAGTAGATATACCCATATCTGCTTAAGTCATCTGTGAAGGTGAGAAAATAACGATATCCGCCACGAGCCTCAATATTCATCGGACCACATACATCTGTATGTATGATTTCCAACAAATCTGTTGCTCTCTCCATAGTACCGGAGAACGGTGTTTTGGTCATCTTGCCCATGAGGCACGGTTCGCAAGTACCAAGTGATTCATAATCAAGTGGTTCCAAAAGTCCATCAGTATGGAGTTTCTTCATGCGCTTTACACCGATATGACCTAAACGGCAGTGCCACAAATATGTTGCACTATCATTATCAACTCTGCATCTTTTGGTTTCAACATTATGAATATGTGTGTTACTACCATCGAGATTCAACAAGAATAGACCACTCTTCAAGGGTGAATGACCATAAAAGATATTACTCATATAAATAGAACAACCATTATTCTCAGATTTAAATGAATAACCATCTCACATCAAACAAGATCCAGATATAATGTTCATGCTTAACGCTGGCACCAAATAACAATTATTTAGGTCTAATATTAATCCCGAAGGTAGATGTAGAGGTAGCGTGCCTACTGCGATCACATCGACTTTGGAACCGTTTCCCACACGCATCATCACCTCGTCCTTAGCCAATCTTCACTTGATCCGTAGTCCCTGTTTCGAGTTGCAAATATTAGCAACAGAACCAGTATCAAATACCCAGGTGCTACTGCGAGCATTGGTAAGGTACACATCAATAACATGTATATCACATATACCTTTGTTCACCTTGCCATCCTTCTTATCCGCCAAATACTTGGGGCAGTTCCGCTTCCAGTGACCAGTCTGCTTGCAATAGAAGCACTCAGTTTCAGGCTTAGGTCCAGGTTTGGGTTTCTTCTCTTGAGTAGCAACTTGCTTGCCGTTCCTTTTGAAGTTCCCCTTCTTCTTCCCTTTGCCCTTTTTCTTGAAACTAGTGGTCTTGTTGACCATCAACACTTGATGCTCCTTATTGATTTCTACCTCCGCAGCTTTTAGCATTGCGAAGAGCTCGGGAATAGTCTTGTTCATCCCTTGCATATTATAGTTCATCACGAAGCTCTTGTAGCTTGGTGGCAGTGATTGGAGAATTCTGTCAATGATGCAATCATCTGGAAGATTAACTCCCAATTGAATCAAGTGATTATTATACCCAGACATTTTAAGTATATGCTCACTGACAGAACTGTTCTCCTCCATCTTGCAGCTATAGAACTTATTGGAGACTTCATATCTCTCAATCCGGGCATTTGCTTGAAATATTAACTTCAACTCCTGGAACATCTCATATGCTCCATGACGTTCAAAACGTCGTTGAAGTCCCGATTCTAAGCCGTAAAGCATGGCACACTGAACTATCGAGTAGTCATCAGCTTTGCTCTGCCAGACGTTCATAACATCCGGTGTTGCTCCTGCAGCAGGCCTATCACCCAGCAGTGCTTCCAGGACGTAATTTTTCTATGCAGCAATGAGGATAATCCTCAAGTTATGGACCCAGTCCGTGTAATTGCTACCATCATCTTTCAACTTTGCTTTCTCAAGGAACGCATTAAAATTCAACGGAACAACAACACGAGCCATCTATCTACAAACAAGCATAAACAAGCAAGATACTTATCAGGTACTAAGTTTCATGATAAATTTAAGTTTAGTTAATTTACTTAAAGAACTCCCACTTAGATAGACATCCCTCTAATCCTCTAAGTGATTACGTGATCCAAATCAACTAAACCATGTCCGATCAGCACGTGAGATGGAGTAGTTTCATTGGTGAACATCATTATGTTAATCATATCTACTATCTGATTCACGCTCGACCTTTCGGTCTCCGTGTTCCGAGGCCATATCTGTATATGCTTGGCTCGTCAAGTATAACCTGAGTATTCCGCGTGTGCAACTGTTTTGCACCCGTTGTATTTGAACGTAGAGCCTATCACACCCGATCATCACGTGGTGTCTCAGCAGGAAGAACTTTCGCAACGTTTCATACTCAGGGAGAACACTTCTTGATAATTAGTGAGAGATCATCTTATAATGCTACCGTCAATCAAAGCAAGATAAGATGCATAAAAGATAAACATCACATGCAATCAATATAAGTGATATGATATGGCCATCATCATCTTGTGCTTGTGATCTTCATCTCCGAAGCACCGTCGTGATCACCATCGTCACCGGCGTGCCACCTTGATCTCCATCGTAGCATCGTTGTCGCCTCGCCAAGCTTGTGCTTCCACGACTATCGCTACCGTTTAGTGATAAAGTAAAGCATTACATCGCGATTGCATTGCATACAATAAAGCGACAACCATATGGCTCCTGCCGGTTGCCGATAACTCGGTTACAAAACATGATCATCTCATACAATAAAATTCAGCATCATGTCTTGACCATATCACATCACAACATGCCCTGCAAAAACAAGTTAGATGTCCTCTACTTTGTTGTTGCAAGTTTTACGTGGCTGCTACGGGCTTAAGCAAGAACTAATCTTACCTACGCATCAAAACCACAACAATAGTTTGTCAAGTTGGTGCTGTTTTAACCTTCGCAAGGACCGGGCGTAGCCACACTTGGTTCAACTAAAGTTGGAGAAACTGTCACCCACAAGCCACCTCTGTGCAAAGCACGTCGGGAGAACCGGTCTCGCGTAAGCGTACGCGTAATGTCGGTCTGGGCCGCTTCATCCAACAATACCGCCGAACGAAAGTATGACATTCTGGTAAGCAGTATGACTTATATCCCCCACAACTCACTTGTGTTCTACTCGTGCATATAACATCAACATATAAAACCTAGGCTCGGATGCCACTGTTGGGTTTCGTAGTAATTTCAAAAAATTTCCTACGCACACGCAAGATCATGGTGATGCATAGCAATGAGAGGGGAGAGTGTGATCTACATACCTTGTAGATCGACAACGGAAGCGTTTGGTTGATGTAGTCGTACGTCTTCACGGCCCGACCGATCAAGCACCGAAACTACGGCACCTCCAAGTTTTAGCACACGTTCAGCTCGATGACGATCCCCGGACTCCGATCCAGCAAAGTGTTGGGGAAGAGTTCCATTAGCACGACAGCGTGGTGACGATCTTGATGTACTACTGCTGCAGGGCTTCGCCTAAGCACCGCTACAATATTATCGAGGACTATGGTGGCTGGGGGCGCCGCACACGGCTAAGGAATAGATCACGTGGATCAACTTGTGTGTCTCTAGGGTGCCTCTGCCTCAGTATATAAAGGACCAAAGGGGGGGAGGCGGCCGGCCAAGGAGGGCGCGCCAGGAGAGTCCTACTCCCTCTGGGAGTAGGATTCCTCCCCCAATCCTAGTTGGAATAGGATTCGCAGAGGGGGAAAGAGAGAGAGAGAGAGGCCGGCCCCCTCTCCTTGTCCTATTCGGACCAAGGGAGGGGTGGGGCGTGCGGCCCATGTAGGGCTGCCTCTTCTCTTTTCCACTAAGGCCCATCATGGCCCATTTAGCTTCCGAGGGGTTCCGGTAACCTCCCGGTACTCTGGTAAAATCCCAATTTCACCCGGAACACTTCTGATATCCAAACATAGGCTTCCAATATATCAATCTTTATGTATCAACCATTTCGAGACTCCTCGTCATGTCCGTGATCACATCCGGGACTCCAAACAACCTTCGGTACATCAAAATGCATAAACTCATAATATAATTGTCATCGTAATCTTAAGCGTGTGGACCCTACGGGTTCGAGAACAATGTAGACATGATCGAGACACGCCTCCGGTCAATAACCAATAGCGGGACCTGGATGCCCATATTGGCTCCTACATATTCTACGAAGATCTTTATCGGTCAGACCGCATAACAACATACGTTGTTCCCTTTGTCATCGGTATGTTACTTGCCCGAATTCGATCGTCGGTATTCCAATACCTAGTTCAATCTCGTTACCAGCAAGTCTCTTTACTCGTTCTGTAATACATCATCCCGCAACTAACTCATTAGTTGCAATGCTTGCAAGGCTTTAAGTGATGTGCATTACCGAGAGGGCCCAGAGATACCTCTCCGACAATCGGAGTGACAAATCCTAATCTCGAAATATGCCAACCCAACATTTACCTTTGGAGACACCTGTAGAGCTCCTTTATAATCACCCAGTTACGTTGTGACGTTTGGTAGCACACAAAGTGTTCCTCTGGCAAATGGGAGTTGCATAATCTCATAGTCATAGGAACATGTATAAGTCATGAAGAAAGCAATAGCAACATACTAAACGATCGGGTGCTAAGCTAATGGAATGGGTCATGCCAATCAGATCATTCACTTAATGATGTGATCCCGTTAATCAAATAACAACTCGTTGTTCATGGTTTGGAAACATAACCATCTTTGATTAATGAGCTAGTCAAGTAGAGGCATACTAGTGACACTTTGTTTGTCTATGTATTCACACATGTATTATGTTTCCGGTTAATACAATTCTAGCATGAATAATAAACATTTATCATGATATAAGGAAATAAATAATAACTTTATTATTGCCTCTAGGGCATATTTCCTTCAAACTCGACCTCTTTTGTTTTTGTAAATATGATGAGCCCGTCGTTCTTGATTCAGCTTATTATGAATAAACATGTTTGCAATGACAATTAGAGATCATAGTTGCTTGTGCCATGCTTGATTAGCTATGAGTTATAATGGTTTACCTTGTGTGCCAACATGCTATTGAGATGATTATGGTGTGGTATGATGGGGTGGTATCCTCCTTTGAATGATTTAAGTGACTTGACTTGGCACATGTTCACGCATGTAGTTGAAACAAAATCAACATAGCCTTCATGATATTTATGTTCATGGTGGATTATATCCTACTCATGCTTGCATCCAATGTTTATTAATTTTAATGCATGTACATGGATGTTGTCACTCTCTAGTTGGTCGCTTCCCAGTCTTTTGCTAGCCTTCACCTGTACTAAGCAGGAATACTGCTTGTGCATCCAATCCCTTAAACCCCAAAGTTATTCCAGATGAGTCCACTATACCTTCCTATATGCGGTATCTACCTGCCGTTCCAAGTAAATTTGTATGTGCCAAACTCTAAACCTTCATGTAAATATTCTGTTTTGTATGCTCGAATGGCTCATGTATCAACCAAGGTTGTCCTTATCTTCCATGTTAGGCGGGTTATTCTCAAGAGGAGTGGACTCCGCTCCTCACTCACGAGAAAATGGCTGGTCACCGGGATGCCCAGTCCCATGCTTTATGCAAACTAAATCAAAATTAATTGCAACCAAAACTCCCCCTGGGACCTGATGTATGTCGGAGACACTCGTTGTTTCGAGCAAGTCATGGATTGATGCTTGTTGGTGGAGGGGGAGTATAAACTTTACCATTCTGTTTGGGAACCGCCTATAATTTGTTTAGCATGGAAGATATCGCCATCTCTTAGTTGTTACGTTCACAATGAAAGTATACCGCTCAAAATGCAATTTATCTCTATTTTCAAAACCGAGCTCTGGCACCTCTACAAATCCCTGCTTCCCTCTGCGAAGGGCCTATCCATTTACTTTTATGTTGAGTCATCACCCTCTTATTAAAGAGCACTAGCTGGAGAGCACAGCTGTCATTTGCATTCATCACTATTAATCTATGTTGGGTATGACTATGATTGGATCTCTTTTACCATGAATTACAATGTCTAGTCAGTCCTTGATCTTTAAAGGTGCTCTACATTTATGTTTTGCGGTCTCAGAAAGGGCTAGCGAGATACCATCTTGTTATATTATATTATGATTGTTTTGAGAAAGTGTTGTCATCCGAGATTTATTATTATGGCTTGCTAGTTGATTATGCTATTGATATGAGTAATTATGAGACCTGAGAATTATTGCAAATGTGGTTAGTTATGATATATGCTGAAAACTTGAATGCTGGCTTGACATAATTACAACAACAAGAGCAAACAGAGTTTGTAAAAGTTTTTCTTTATTTCTTTCAGTTTGTCAACTGAATTTCTTGAGGACAAGCAAGGGTTTAAGCTTGGGGGAGTTGATACGTCTCCGTCGTATCTACTTTTCCAAACACTTTTGCCCTTGTTTTGGACTCTAACTTGTATGATTTGAATGGAACTAACCTGGACTGACGCTATTTTCAGCAGAATTATCTTGGTGTTGTTTTATGTGTAGAAAGCAAATATTCTCGGAAAGTCCTGAAACTCCACGGAATACCTTAGAAAAAATAATAAAAAATCCTTGCCAAAGATGAAGACCAGGGGGCCCACACCCTGTCCACGAGGGTGGGGGGCGCCCCCCTCTTGGGTGCGCCCCCCTACCTCGTGGCCCCCTGGAAACCCTCCGACACCAATTCCAACTCTATATATTCGCTTTCGGGGAGAAAAAATCAGAGAGAAGAAATCATCACGTTTTACGATACGGAGCTGCCGCCAAGCCCTAAAACCTCTCGGGAGGGCTGATCTGGAGTCCGTTCGGGGCTCCCGAGAGGGGGATTCGTCGCTGTCGTCATCATCAACCATCCTCCATCACCAATTTCATGATGCTCACCGCCGTGCATGAGTAATTCCATCGTAGGCTTGCTGGACGGTGATGGGTTGGATGAGATTTATCATGTAATCGGGTTAGTTTTGTTAGGGTTTGATCCCTAGTATCCACTATGTTCTGAGATTGATGTTGCTATGACTTTGTTATGCTTAATGCTTGTCACTAGGACCCAAGTGCCATGATTTCAGATCTGAACCTATTATGTTTTCATGAATATATGTGAGTTCTTGATCCTATCTTGCAAGTCTATAGTCACCTACTATGTGTTATGATCCGGCAACCCTGAAGTGACAATAATCGGGACCACTCCCGGTGATGACCATAGTTTGAGGAGTTCATGTATTCACTATGTGCTAATGCTTTGTTCCGGTTCTATATTAAAAGGAGGCCTTAATATCCCTTAGTTTCCAATAGGACCCCGCTGCCACGGGAGGGTAGGACAAAAGATGCCATGCAAGTTCTTTTCCATAAGCACGTATGACTATATACGGAATACATGCCTACATTACATTGACGAATTGGAGCTAGTTCTGTGTCACCCTATGTTATGACTGTTACATGATGAACCGCATCCGGCATAATTATCCATCACTGATCCGGTGCCTACGAGTTTTCCATATACTGATTTACGCTTATTTACTTTCCCGCTGCTACTGTTACAATCACTACAAAATACCAAAAACATTACTTTTGCTGTCTTTACTTTTGTTGCCGTTACCACCACTATCATATTACTGTGCTACTAAACACTTTGCTGCAGATACTAAGTTTCCAGGTGTGGTTGAATTGACAACTCAGCTACTAATACTTGAGAATATTCTTTAGCTCCCCTTGTGTCGAATCAATAAATTTGGGTTGAATACTCTACCCTCGGAAGCTGTTGCGATCCCCTATACTTGTGGGTTATCAGCGGTGTGGGAATGGAGGTGGCGCGAAAGACGAGCGGAACATCGGGGCAGCTCCTTGGAGGTGGAGGACGGGGTGGCTGAACTGGCGGGACAACGATATCGATGACGGATCCTCATCCGGTATGGTTGATGAGGGACGTCGCGGTGTTGCTGTGGACGACGTCGCCGGGGAAGAGGCTCCGGCTGGGTGGCGGACGGAGGAGGGTGTGGGGCTTCGCAGGTTTTCGTGGCCTCGGTGTACGAATGGGTGGGCGGATGGGATGGGAGTGGGGAACCATGGCTTAGGGACGCGCTTGTCCGAAATGTGGGATAAGTTACGAAATTACCCCCACCGATTTGAGCTAGGCGGTTCTTTCGGTTCAGGGGTATCACGGGCATTTCGCGTGTCGGGATTTCACAGGAGGTGGGAGTTTTCGCGCACATTGTAATTTTGGAATAGCAAGGCGCGGGTTGAGATGGAGGGAGTTGTCGGAGCACAGCGAGACAAAGATATATCTTAAATATTTCGGGGTAATGAGGCGCGGGTTGAAATTTCCGAACAAGCCCAACGTGTATTGTACCAAATCAATTCACACTTTCGTCGAAGAAAAAACAAAAAGAAATCAATTCGCAGCACACAAGAGAGTCTAGTCCCGTGTACTGTACCAAATCAATTCGCACTACAAATGTCATTCAAAACTTTGAATTCATGTTATGTTCAATTAAAATATTTCACTACATGTATAATGCATGCAACCTGCTACTCAAATGAACGTTTTTGTGCATTCCAAACGTATATACTACCGCTTCAATATGAAATAAATGTGAATTCGTTTCTCTATTTGAATAAGATCTACAATGATGATTGTTGTGAAGTCAAACCATTTGAATTCGTTTCTCTATTTTAATAAGATCTACAATCATCATTATTGTCAAGTTAAACCATCGTTTGTGTATTATGTTCACAGCACACCACATGATTACTCTTGGGTTAGATATGAACTATGTGTACTATATGAACTCGAACTCGATTTTTTGAATCCACTTTATGTTGATTTCAAATCAAGTACATTTCAAGCTCTAGCTAGATCTTCATAATCTAAACCATGTCTCATATGTATAATGTGTTTATCACATAATGTATGGTGCCCCGCCCCCTACGCCTACAAGTATTTAGATGTGAGCTGCAAACACCACACATTACCAGAAATTCAAATAAAATGTGAGATTGTTCGATATATAGTATTGTCCAGATTGTTCGATATTTAGTTGTAAGATGCAAACGCCACACATTATCACAGATTCAGATAAAAATGTTAGATTGTTCGATATATAGTATGGTTTAGATTGTTCGACATTTAGCTGTGAGTTGCAAACGCCATGCATTATCACATTATGGTATAACATGTGCAAAACCACATAACGCGTATCACTGCTATATTCATGCAGGCATATGTTTATAACACTATGATCTCCTGTTCAAATATATGAATCCACTTTCATATAAAATTATGATATTTGTTAGTCTCTTACACCCACACAATCCTCTAACCTTTGTAGCTAGCACTAACTTTCTCTCGTGCATGCACACGCCCTCCTCGCCCCCCCACCCCGCACACACACCGATACATCAAGCGCTCTAGTCATGTATCCCTGCCACACACAAACTTGCCATGTGCCCTCTGACGTTCTGGTAGGTCAGTCACCCAATATCTTTGACTTGCACACACACAATTTCGATGGCTCTCTTCATCCATCTGGCACCCACCCACTTGATCCTCTCTTCGACTCCATCGATATCTATGACCCCTCCCTCTCTTCTCATGGATCGCCCCCTCTGGTCCTCTCTCTATATGATATGGATATGCCTCTATTTCACACACATTGCATGCAATTTTTTTTGAGATGTCATCGACACATATTCCCACAAAACATTCATGAAATAACCACCCCCCAAAAAACAAAAAACACTCACGAACGCACACGCCATCTATCTAGGTTTGTATCTCTCTTACACACACCCACGTAGGTGGGGGACGTGCATGAAGAGAAGAGGTGCATGCACAGCGCACGTACTCCCGTCTCTTTCTCAAACACACCCGCGCGGGTACACGGTGGAGCTCATTTCTGTACGAAAAGGAAGCCCACATGGTAATTTCACACATGTACTGGTTGTCCACTTGATGGAGGATCGTCTACCACGGGTGAACAAACAAATTGCGACTTGACGCATTATGTTAAAAAACAGGCAAACCATGTAGGGCCTACCTTACAGGCAAGGCTCTATACACTGGAGTACTTTTGATGTGTCCCGTCAACTCGCAGAATGAGGAGAAGCTTGCTTAGTACGCCGTCTCCCCCGCCCACGGGCGCGGTGGCTCGCAGGATGAGGTGAAGCTTTCTTACTAGTACACCTTATGCCCGCTCCCTCGCCCACGCGCGCGGTGGCTCGCAGGACGAGGAGAAAATTTTACTACTCCCTCCATTTACTCCTTGTCCCTACCTTGGTTAGAGAGATTATCATATTATTTGGAATATATGTCAGTAGATTTAGATTTCAATATGAACTACTAGTACATACTCCAAACACTGATGTATATAGATGTATTTTAGAGTGTAGATTCACTCATTTTGCTCCATATGTAGTCCATATTGAAACGGACGTAATAGTACGCACTCTCCCTTGCCCCTCGACCCTCGCCCACGTGGTGGACGTGCAACAATTCATTCGGTCTCATATAGCCAGAATGATATATACCACAGTACCATTATTGCTCGACTTCCCGAAGAGGCGAAGAGCCAATCGCAAGGTTAATATTTTGGAGATGCCTTGTCCCTCCGCCCTCCTCTAGGTTGACCTACATCCCGACATCCCTCAGGTACAACTCCCTTTACAGCCGGCTTGCACCACTGCTTCAGCTGCCCACATCACTCCATGTGGATATTTCTCTACCTCTTTGCCCCGCACATACCTCTATTGGCTTCTACGTACTGTATTTGTTATGAGTTTATGTCTCATCAACTAGTCCCAGTAATCTTATTCTAATCACGCTTCTTCAATTTCTTTGCCACAAGGATGCTCATCTCGATTTTGGTGAAACTGCACAAAATGATCCGATGGTCAAAGGGTTGCAAACTTATTCATTTCTTCGGAAGCTCCAATGTTGCCAGCAAATTAAAACCTGGTTAGGGTTTACGGTTCAAGGGCTAGGGACCGCATGGATCATTTTTTTCTTTAGTTGTCTCTGTTCCAAAATAAGTGTCAACTTTAGTAGTAGTACAACTTTGTACTAAAGTTTGCATAAAGTTGAGACACTTATTTTGGAACGGAGGGAGTACATATTGGCTATGATCTGTCAATCATTGAGGTGCAATAGCTTGCATGTTAGTCTCCTTTGTATTTGATGAAATGTTGCAACGGGCAACCTTGGATGCAAGATACATGAAACAGAAGCTGGAAGCTTCATAGCATTGTACAAATTTATCTCGCTGATAAATTACAGTACGTACTATACTAGTACTATGTAAAGAGTTAGGTGTCGCACGGTGTCCAAAAAATATGGTGATAGTGTGAGGTGGGCCATGTAATCACTAAGCCTGCGTGTTTTCACTGCTCTTGCACTCCTCCGCTGAGAATGGAGAAAATTGAAATCAAGTAGTACCTCCTTTCGCCCAAAGCGTGGGACATCCAACAGTCCTACCACCTCAGTAATAATGATCAATGAGCCGTCAAATCACATACCTAGTAATAAGTTGGACGGACGAAGCAACCACCACTCTTGAATCCGATTCTCCCTTCAACGCAGGCGCTAGTGAGAGGTTGCGTCCGCTCTGCCCGGGCATGAATGCAACACCGATTCTTTGGAGCAGAGCTGACCGTTTTGGGCGGGAAGCACGCACGGGTGATGGAGGGGCTTTGGGTGGGCCAGGCTGGTCTGGAGCGGGCGTGGCAACTGTCCCTCCTGTCCCGACCGGACGCCCCGGAAACGAGAGGATGCACCGACTCTCGTGGCTAAATCGCACACTACACACCATCTCTCTATAGGAGTAGGTCGATGTGTCGCTCTCTCTAACACACACATGCTGTTAAACACACACACACGCACGCGCGCTGATGTAAAATGAGTCTATATCTCAATTAATGAAGACTTGCATGTTACCATCAATATGTTACTACCTACTATGGAAGTAGTAACATAGCCTAGTAACATATGCATGTTACTAGTCCAAGTTACTCACCACTATGACCAGCCTAGCAATGTAACCAAACGCTCCTTACTGTGCCTTGTTATCTCCCGCGGAAACCCAATGCATGGAGCGCAACTATGCATTGATGCATACATGGCCCTGCATGGTAGCTAAAACGACATCTCTCAGTTGTTGTGATTAATTGTTGCATTTAGAGACAGAAATCAGGGCTTTGATTGGAGGAAGGACCGGTCAAGTTTCTCCTTATCCTCCAATCTGCTTGCACCTCGTTTCGAAAAAAAATCTGCTTGCACCTTGGTCCTGTTGCACCTTCTAATGTGACTTATTACACCTAGACGGAGGGAGTAGTACAAGATACGGTGGCACACTGACTTAGGTCGAATACAAGTGCCCAAAATTGTGTGCATGTTATAATATAGATTCACTTAAAATAGTACGTGAGCGAACAGAGGATCAATTGGACAATGTTCACGAGCAGTAGCGAGATGTGTGAGGTAAGATACACCGTTGGCGCTTTTAATTTTTCTTATTAATTTTTTTGTTTCACCCCCTGACTGGTGGGACCCAACGTACTACGTGGAGAAAAGAAAGGTGACTAAGGCTGCATTATTTCTGTACTAACAACACTGCTTTAAATCCCAAAAGACCTTACCACCAAAGCCACATGACACGATTATGATTTAAATCCCAATGACTCCCACGCAAAAAAACACGGCATGCTTGTGGGACCCCGGCTCCGAGAAACTAGAACGCCCCGTCTTCCAGCCCAGAGATCGAGGAGAAGTCTCTGGAATATGGCACTGCTTGACATACAACAAATCAGCTCTTATTACGAGAATAATAATACAAGGGTCTGATGTTGCAAATAAGCACATCAGCACGGCGACACTACGCCTGTGATACTACACTTGCTCTATGCTAGGAGCAGAACAACTCGTAGCAGCGAAATACTTCTAGCAGCAGAACAACGATGAAGGTGGTGAACTCCACTCCGCAGGGACTCTGGCTGGGACATGATCTAGCTCGCACGAACGGAAACCACGACAAGCAATCAAGCAATCACGACATCACATGCAATCTAGCATGACACGCCAGGTCAGTACATTGAATGTACTTGCAAGCTCACAACAACCAACATCATCAACGCAAGACAACAACATAGCATTAAGCAGGTTAATTAAATTAACATCTACCATGATACGACAACAACTACTAAGCATGATATGAAACTACTACCATACTGATAAACCAACATCTCATTCCCAACAACAACCTCATACTTGGCTAACCGGCCAAGCAATATACCATCTCGACCACCCCGTGGTCCATATGATCACCTCGTGATCAAAACATCCACATGATCACCTCGTGATCAACATATCCACACGGTCACCTCGTGACCACATCACAAACTGAATGATCATCCTCAAGATCATCTCAACATCATCATCAACATCCTGCCAAACTGTTACTGCTCACATACATCATATAAATCAACTATAAGTCATTCCGTCACGCGAGTGTTGATCGAACGGTGTGACCTAGTACGGACACGGCTATCGATAGCTTAAACACACACTCTGCAGAGGTAGCGCACTTTACCCACACCACGGAACCCATGGCCTCGCACTCCCATTCGGTTGGACCAACGACGTTCTGAAAAAACCAACCTACTGCCATGACACTCTCCCGGCTACTCCGACCAACACCCCTTTTGGGTTCAGTCATGGGTGGCCCCGTGCCTACCAAAGGCACCAACGGCCACCGTCGTGGCAAAACAAAATGGTCCCAAGCGGGGACAAAAAGGCACCTAACAACAACTACGGGCACACAAGGCTTATGCCGTCTTACCCGATCAAGGTAGTGCCCGCGCATAACCTTCCCTCGTTGGAGGCACCGGCGAGAGGCCCGACAATAGACCGCATTAGGGCCTTCCCAAAAAGGCAAATGTGGTTGCACTGGAAAAGCCCGATTTGGTGGCACCTGACCAACTTAATGATGAAAGTTATCCCCAAAATATAACCGTATTAACTGATACTCCAATATCATCTATCAACCTATAATCCAAGTCATAGCAATATCGAACAAATAATCCAAAGCTTAATATCGTCTTACCAAAATACTCCGAGGACAGCATAACACTACTATCATGATGAATCCACGAACGATAAGACTACCACTCAAATATCAAGAACTAACTATCCAACTATGATCCACATGCAAACATCATCTCCAACATCATGCTCCAAAACATAATATCATCTAGCATCATGATGAAAACAACACTAGCCACTAATAATCCAAAGGCAACATGATATCCAAAGTAATACTCCAATATGATACCAGATACCATCATGAAAATAATCATAATAGCCACTAAGAATCCAAAGGCACATGTCATCCACATAATCATCAGAACATAAGTCCTAGAACTCCAGACAATATCATGGCAACATCAACATCAAAACAATACTTCGGGAAATGCCATGAACAAATCATACATAGCTAATGCAATATTTTAAACAAGTTCTAATAAATAAACCATGTAACTGCATTGCAATCATACAAATGGGGGGTGTGGCTTGCCTGGGGTGGAAGAAATCACCGGGAGAAAGTGCGAGAAACTCACGGAAGGGATCGCCGGAAAACGCACTCTCTCGGAGGGGGCTGAATAAGGGAAGGGAAAAAATGGTCAATTCAGAATGTCAAAAACATGGTGAAGATGCTTCCATCAGAACGGGCTCGACGAAATGAAGACGTGGGCTTTGGAATCACCTGATTTGGAGCTACGGTTGAAAAGATACACTTGTTTTTCTACCAGGGACCTATCTGTAAGAAAAATCTTAACAAATTGGGCTTGGACAGAAAAACAGAAAGCATACTTTAAAGAACACGCCTTCGCTTCAGGGAAAACGCGTTCCCTGCTGAAACAGACACAGAATAAACTTTCAGATAAGGGAAGTGTACTTTGCCTGAAGGATCAGGAGAAGACGCTTTCTGAAATTGAAAACACACTCACGGGTTTGCGCCTCCACTTAATCCAGTCAGCAGGGGTGGGGCCGCGGCTTGAGCCACTGCCAGGTGGGACCGCGGGGTCCATGACCAGCTGGCAGGGAGCGGCCTCATCTCCTTCCTCTCGTCCAACACGCGCCCGTAGAGCAGAGGAGGCAACAGCAAAGACGGCGCCGGCCCAGCCATCTCCGGCCACCTCCCGCCGGAGTGAGGGCATGGACGAGTGCGGCGAGACGTGCTGCACCCGTCTGCACCCGCAGCAGCGCCAGAACGGAGCGGAACGACGGCGGCTTGCGGCGACTGAGAACGAGGGCGGCAACCGAAACTTGGGCGCGTGGCCACCATGGCTCTGGCGAGGAAAAGAGGGATGGGAGAGGTTCGCTGGGGTCTGGTTGAGCTACTGGTGGAGGAGGAATAAGGATAGGGGCTTCGGCTTGAGCCAATCGGGGAGCGTGGCCGCGGCGGCCATGGCGGCCAACCGAGGCGATGAGGGGCTCTGGAGTTGAACGGATGGGGTGGGGAGGTTTCTAGGAGTGAGTGAGGTCGAGTGGTGAGGTCGAGAGGCCTCGAGGTGCCGCCGCTCGCGTTCGACCGAAGCTCTGGCGAGGCTCAGCGGGCACGGGGTGGCGCGAGAAGGTGACGAGGGAGGTGCGGACGAGCTACAGAATTGCACAGGGACAATCAGAGCTCGGGGACAAGAGGAGGAAGAAGCCATGGCGCGAACAGAGACGGTCGGCTACAAGTTTCTCGTGGGCGCGCGGCAACGAGCCCTAACAAAGGGCTTACGGAGGGGGAGATGGATCCAGGAGGACGACAACGACGCCGAGAACACGCTGGACAGGTCCGTGCTCGTGGAAACGCCGAGTAGAGAAGGGGGCCGAGCAAGAAGACGCTCTGGACGCGGCCGGTGCATGCCAAAACGGTGGTCACCACGTAGATTGGCAAGGAGAAGATGCCAAGGGTTGGAAAATGATGTTTAGTGGTAAGTTCTTCGAGGGGAGGTTTCATCTAGGGTGGTAGATCTATGAAAGGAGCTGTGGTTAGATGGTAATCATCCTCTGAAGTTTACTGCAGTAAACTTGAACGTGCACTTGTGATTTACAGGGACTTGGTTGGGTCCAAAAAGTTTGTCTGGTGTGATTAGCTTAGGAAGGACTATAATACTGAAGGTTTCGGGGGTATAATGGAGCACAAACTAATATAGTTGCTTTGTAACTCACATTATGGGTCCAGAATCAAAATCATGATGGTTCACTCACATAGAGTAACCCACTTGAGATGAAATTTGGCAAGGCTTAGTGATTTGGTCATAAGAAGATGCTGTAAATTTTTTGCACCAAATGGATTCACCAAAATGGTACTTCACCGCTATTCCCTCTGTCCAGAAACTTGCAAAAATTCTAGAGAAATATTGGCTTTAAGAATTGATCCCAAAATTGGTGGAGAGATTTTATTTGGGTATGAGAATGCTCTGGTAAATTTTCAAAAAAAAGAAGCAATATAAAATATACTTGCTTCATAACCTGAAAATATTGAGATAATCAAAGATTTGATCCTGTGCTCACATAGCTCAAGGCATGGAGCTGAAATTTGGAGGAGTGTGATAATATGAGAACATGAAGGAGTTTGAAAAATGTAAACTCATTTGGAAACTCCTAGCTAGTACTTCCTTCACAATGCCTTATGTCTGACAGAAAGTTTGAAAAATTACTGAGGAAGACTGGCTAGGCAAATACAGTTGAATTTTGGCATGAGGCAATGATTTGGTCATAAGAGAATGCCCAAATGATTTGGGAGCAATCAGTAAAGTATAGGTAGCACTTCCTTCACAAATTGCCCCTCTGGACAGAAATGAAGAATAATTATTGGGGAATTATGCTTGGGCTAGGATAGGGAAGTTTTTTCATATTTTAGCAACATACGACCCAAAGAAATTATGAGAATTATTTGGGAATTTTTGGATGACAGAAATATGGGTTGCTTCACAACCTAGGGCATATGAGGTTATTCCTTTTATTGAAAAAGGAATATTCCTGAGAAAAAGAAATTAGGGTTTGGTCAAGTAGTGAAGTGACATGATCTTGGCAAGGTTTTTAGAATGATTAGCCACTTGGGAGGGGGAATGAGGATGATTTCCCAGGTGGCAAGGTCAGAGAACCACTCCAAAAAAGAAAAACAGAGCAAAAATCACAGAAAAGGAAAAGGGCCAAAAACCAGGCTGTTACAACTCTTACCCCCTTAAAGAAATCTCGTCCTCGAGATTTAGTTGCTCAGGGAACAAGTATGACTTGAGGACACCATTTCCAGCTCGGGTATCCTTTTCCTTTAGTTATTGTTCCCCGAGAATTTCAGATGATCAACTTACCTTGCTCTGGGGTTGTTTGTTTCACCTTTCCCAAATTCTGGCAGATTTTTGCTCATATACCAATTCCTTTTGCTGACATTGATTTCCTCAGATCTTCCGTGATTTCCAATGAGGCTGAGCATAAACTTTTCTTTGGTCATGAAAATCTTTTACTTCTGTCATGGGGTTGCTTCAAATAATTGCAGGCCTTCTGGTTTCAATAAATGCGGAGAATTAATCATGGCGATCTTCTGACGGGATCTGACTGCTCATCGATGGTATTGATTTATTTTTATTTATTTCTTTGGCTCGAGTGTGAGATATGTACCAAAGATCTGACTGCCTTTTGTCAGGAGCAATATAACGGTGTATGGAGTTATAGCTGTGTCATACCTCAAATATTTACATCTTGAAACTGGCCTGACAGGGGCTGACGGACAAATGCTTTTTCCTCACAGACTGACCATGTACTTGATTCCATCGGTGAGTATACCGGGTCTGAGCTGATCTTTCGGCTTTTGATTTTCTCATTTTGTCGGTATACCCAATTGGACTTTTCCACACTAACCATTCCAAGCGGGTCAGCGGGATATGAAATCCTTGTAAATCAGAGTAGGCCAGTGAGAGTATGCCTTTTGCGGATCCATATGGAATTACGGCCTCCGATTGATTTGGGTATCCGAACCCTCATGGTCTTGCAAAAATCATCATACCTTTGATGCCAGTCTCACCCTTTAACGGTCATGATTTTCTTTGTGAGGATACCTTACTGGAATAACTTGGCCACACCTGTCCTTGATTCTTCATATGACCAGGGATGTGATTAGTGCAATATTTTTTATGTTATCCCTTGTGCATGTTTTCTGACCTGGGTCCGCACCCATATGACATATACCGGGGTTTGTAGATGTACGGAGCTCATTGTTGAGGCCAATTGTACAAGGAGGTGACAAGGTTTTTAGGACATCTCCTTGTCAGTTGCGGGGATAATGACCTTGATGACCATTGTCAAGACTGCTTATCCTGTGATGTCATCCCTAGATCTTGTCAATTCTGGTAATTCATGGGATGTATCTCTGCTTATTTTTCCTTGTCGGACTCGTGAGGTTGTGGGATCCTTACTTTCCTTAGGTATATCTGCTGGATCCTTGCTGCATCTCATATGAGTGACTGATATGACTAGGGATGCATGCTCACCATATATAAGAACCATATGTGACCAAACACTTGATCCTTGAAGAAGACGCATGCCCCGACTGATTTGTGCATCCGATAAAAATGTTGCGAGTCTGATTCGGTACTGCCATACGTTGGCAACTCATCATATATCCTTTGAGGATGGTGTATTAGGATGATACTGGCGCAGACTGAATGGCTTATGAGAGAAGCCATCCGAGTAGCTTGCTGAGGAAGACTTGTTAACTTCTGCTCATATCTTTTGTCTAGGTATCGTGCAGAAAAAAGTTCTATAGCTTACACACGAAGCTTGGTCTGATTATTGTGCTGGAGAATCCTGAGTTTCGTACTTGAGAAGCTTCCCCTCGGGTTTGCTGGTTGGGAAAAATTCATTTTCGTCTGTCAGAAGCTTTTATCGAGGTATCTTGCTGAGAAAGACTGGGTATCTTGGACCAGAAATTGTTCACATATCATGTTGAGGAAAATTGAGGAGCCTTGCATCATAAATTTCTTTCGATAACGTGTGGAAGAAGACTGAGTTTCTCATATCCAAAACTTCATACTATGATATGCAGACTGAAAGCCATACACACACCTATAATATTCTGCGGCTAATTATTTGCATGAGAAAATTTGGTTGACTGTCTTCCTTGAGCATATCACATTTTGATTTTTATTTCGGATGATAACATATTCCAAGCATCATGCATTGCTGAGCCAAAATTTTGTATATGATCCATACCTTTGACTAAAAATATACCATTGAGCTTGTACCTGACTTGTCTTGTTGCTAACTTGATCATTACTGCTGTGAGGATATTGTACTGATGTAGACTTGAGTTATCAGTACGGTTGTGAGGAGTGCACATTAATGCAAAATTGATTATCAGCCTCAAGATCAGATATTCCCCATTTCACTGCACTCGGCTCAGAATTCTCTTATGTTTAGCCGAGTTTCCAAATATTTGAACTCCTTGCTGATTCTTCGGGTCCGGTGTCGGTTGAGGAGCAACTTCCATAAGGGGAAAAATAATGTAACACCGGGGCCCAAAAAGAAAGAAGCAAAAGAAAACTCGACTAAACAAAAGCACAAAACAACAATCACTACACACTCAAACAAAGTCACATAGTATTGCTAGTCACACAATATGCATGCCTACTTAACCACACAAATCTCGTGGGATATCTGGTTCTACGATCTAGCATGCGTGACGGTGTGGACGAGGACGAATAAATGTGTGGAAGAATTGGTGTAAACAGCGCCACACGAAGTGCTAGCTTAGCCAGGTAGCAACCTGGACCAGCTCGGAGGCGAGGACGTACTTGGTAACCATGTAGCAGGACACAAATGTCGTTGCCACATTATTATCAAGCGGACGAAAAATATCCGTACTCGTCCAAGAAATAAGGATAGCGGGGAAACTGAGTCTACTGGCATTGCCCTTTCTTGATGACTAAGACCATTAAGGGTTGCTAACACGACAAGAAAAAGGGATGATCCGGGGTAGAAGCATGGTTACCACCGAAACAAAAAGAGGCTGAAGGAAGGAATTCGGCGCGATACCTGAGCACCATTTTTGCAAACAGTGTCGGGATCACTTGACATCACTCTGTTGGGACATAAATGACGCCAAACACCAAAGAACAGGCAAGAAAAGAAAGCTGGAGAAATGTAGGGGCTGAGCTGTAGTGGATCCGAACCGATGCCGTCTACACTCACCAGATAAATCGTCAGTAGCAAAATAATAAGGCTATATGCAAGCTATGCAACAAACAAATGCAACAACCAAATACAATATACAAGCCGGATTTTAAACTACTGATTTCTACCAGTTTCTACCGCTCGCGCTGACAAGGGCGTCCTACAGCTAGACCTGCTCTGATACCAAGCGTTGTGGCACCCCGACTCAGAGAAACCGGAACGCCCCGTATTCCATCCTAGAGATCGAGGAGGTCTCTAGAATACGACACTGCTTGACATAGAACAAATCAGCTCTTATTACAAGAATACTAATATAAAGGTCTGATGTTACAAAGAAGCACATCAGCACGGTGACACTACGCCTGCGACACTACACTTGCTCTATGCTAGCAGCAGAAAAACTCGTAGCAGCGGAACAACGACGAAGGCGGTGAACTCCACTCCGCAAGAACTCTGGCTAGGACACGATCTAGCTCGCACAAACAGAAACCACGACAAGCAATCAAGAAATCACGACATCACCTACAATCTAGCATGACACGCCAGGTCAGTACATTGAATGTACTTGCAAGCTCACAACAACCAAAAGCATCAAGGCAAGACAACAACATAGCATTAAGCAGGTTAATTAAATTAACATCTACCATGATACGACAATAACTACTAAGCATGATATGAAACTACTACCATACTGATAAACCAACATCTCATTCCCAACAACAACCTCATACTTGGCTAACCGGCCAAGCAATATACCATCTCGACCACCTCGTGGTCCATATGATCACCTCGTGATCAAAACTTCCACATGATCACCTCGTGATCAACATATCCACACGGTCACCTTGTGACCACATCACAAACTGAATGATCATCCTCAAGATCATCTCAACATCATCATCAACATCCTGCTAAACCATTACTGCTCACATACATCATATAATTCAACTATAAGTCATTCCGTCATGTGAGTGTTGATCGAACGGTGTGACCTAGTACGGACGCGGCTATCGATAGCTTAAACACACACTCTGCAGAGGTAGCACACTTTACCCACACCACGGAACCCATGGCCTCGCACTCCCATTCGGGTGGACCAATGGTATTCCTACAAAACCGACCTACTGCCATGACACTCTCCCGGCCACTCCGACCAACACCCCTTTTGGGTTCAGTCCTGGGTGGCCCCGTGCCTACCAAAGGCACCAACGGCCACCGTCGTGGGAAAACAAAATGGTCCCAAGCGGGGATAAAAAGGCGCCTAACAACAACTATGGGCACACTTAGCTTATGTCGTCCTACCCGATCAGGGTAGCACCCGTGCATAACCTTCCCTCATTGGAGGCACCGACGAGAGGCACGACAATAGACCGCATTAGGGCCTTCCCAAAAAGGCAAATGTGGTTGCACTGGAAAAGCCCGGTTCGGTGGCACCTGACCAACTTAATGATGAAAGTTAGCCCCAAAATATAACCGTATTAACTGATACTCCGATATCATCTATCAACCTATAACCCAAGTCATAGCAATATCCAACAAATAATCCAAAGCTTAATATCGTCTTACCAAAATACTCTGAGGACAGCATAACACTACTATCATGATGAATCCATGAACGATAAGACTACTACTCAAATATCAAGAACTAACTATCCAACTATGATCCACATGCAAACATCATCTCCAACATCATGCTCCAAAACATAATATCATCTAGCATCATGATGAAAATAACACTAGCCACTAATAATCCAAAGGCAACATGATATCCAAAGTAATACTCCAAAATGATACCAGATACCATCATGAAAATAATCATAATAGCCACAAAGAATCCAAAGGCACATGTCATCCACATAATCATTAAACATAAGTACAAGAACTCCAGGCAATATCATGGCAACATTAACATTAGAACAATACTCCGAGAAATGCTATGAACAAATCATACATAGCTAATGCAATATTTTAAACAAGTTCAAATAAATAAACCATGTCACTGCATTTCAATCATGTAAATGGGGGGTGTGGCTTGCCTGGGGTGGAAGAAATCACCGGGAGAAAGTGTGAGAAACTCACGGAAGGGATCGCCGGAAAACATACTCTCTCGGAGGGGCTGAATAAGGGCAGGGGAAAAATGGCCATTTTCAGAATGTCAAAATATGGTGAAGATGGTTCCATCTGAATGGGCTCGACAAAACGAAGATGTGGGCTTTGGAATCACCTGATTTGGAGCTATGGTTGAAAAGATACACTTGTTTTTCTGCCAGGGACCTATCTATAAGAAAAATCTTAACAAATTGGGCTTGGACAGAAAAAATAGAAAGCGTACTTTATAGAATACGCCTTTGCTTCAGGGAAAATATATTCCCTGCTAAAACAGACACAGAATACGCTTTTAGATAAGGGAAGCGTACTTTGGCTGAAGGATCAGGAAAAGACGCTTTCTGAAAGCTAAAACGCACTCACGGGTTTACGCCTCCACTTAATCCAGTCAGCAGGGGCGGGGCCACGGCTTGAGCCACTGCCAGCTGGGACCGCGGGGTCCATGGCTAGCTGGTAGGGAGCGGCCTCATCTCCTTCCTCTCGCCCGACGCGCACCCGCAGAGCAGAGGAGGCAGCATCGAGGCCGGCGCCGATCCAGCCATCTCCGGGCACCTCTCACTGGAGTGAGGGCACCGGCGAGTGCGGCGAGACGTGCCGCACCCATCTGCACCCGGCAGCAGCGCCAGGACGGAGCAGAACGACGGAGGCTTGTAGCGACCGAGAATGAGGGCGGCGGCCGAAACTTGGGCGCGTGGCCACCGCGGCTCCGGCGAGGAAAAGAGGGATGGGAGAGGTTCGTCGGGGTCTGGTTGAGCTACTGGTGGAGGAGGAATGAGGAGAGGGGCTCCGGCTTGAGCCAATCGGGGAGCGTGGCTGCGGTGGCCATGGTGGCCAACCGAGGCGATGAGGGGCTCTGGAGTCGAACGGATGGGTCGGGGAGGTTTCTAGGAGTGAGTGAGGTCGAGTGGTGAGGTTGAGAGGCCTCGGGGTGGGATTATATAGACGGGGGAGGAGGCACGACCTCGGGTGCCGCCGCTCGCGTCCGGCCGAAGCTCTAGCGAGGCTCAGCGGGCACGGGGTGGCACGAGAAGGCGACGAGGGAGGTGCAGATGAGCTACAGAGGTGCACAGGGACGAGCAGAGCTCGGGACAAGAGGAGGAAGCAGCCATGGCGCGAACAGAGATGGTCGGCTATATGTTTGTCGTGGGTGCACGGCGGCGAGCACTGGCGGAGGGCTTACGGAGGGGGAGATGGCTCCAGGAGGATGGCTACGACGCGGGGAACACGCTGGATAGGCCCGTGCTCGCGGAGACGCCGAGCAGAGAAGGGGCCCGAGCAAGAAGACACTCTGGATGCGGCTGGTGCATGCCAAAACGGTGGTCACCGCGCAGACTAGCAAGGAGAAGATGCCAAGGGTTGGCAAATGATGTCTAGTGGTAAGTTCTTCCAGGGGAGGTTTCAACTGCGGTGGTAGATCAATGAAAGGAGTTGTGGTTAAATGGTAATCATGTTCAGAAGTATACTGCAGTAAACTTGAACGTGCACTGGTGATTTACAGGGACTTGGTTGGGTCCAAAAAGTTTGTCTGGGGTGATTAGCTTAGGAAGGACTATAATCCTGGAGGTTTTGGGGCATAATGGAGCACAAACTAATATAGTTGCTTTGTAACTCACATTATGGGTGCAGAATCAAAATCATGATGGTTCACTCACATAGAGTAACTGAGGGAGTCCTGTATTAGGGGGTATCCGGACAGCCGGACTATATCCTTTGGCCGGACTGTTGGACTATGAAGATATAAGATTGAAGACTTCGTCCCGTGTCTGGATGGGACTGTCCTTGGCGTGGAAGGCAAGCTTGGCAATACGGATATGTAGATCTCCTTCCTTGTAACCGACTCTGTGTAACCCTAGCCCCCTCCGGTGTCTATATAAACCGGAGGGTTTAGTCCGTAGAACAACAGACAATCATACCATAGGCTAGCTTCTAGGGTTTAGCCTCTCTAATCTCGTGGTAGATTAACTCTTGTACTACTCATATTATCAAGAACAATCAAGCAGGACGTAGGGTATTACCTCCATCAAGAGGGCCCGAACCTGGGTAAACATCGTGTCCCCTGCCTCCTGTTACCATCCACCCTAGACGCATAGTTCGGGACCCCCTACCCGAGATCCATCGGTTTTGGCACCGACATTGGTGCTTTCATTGAGAGTTCCACTGTGCCGTCACCATAAGGAAGGATGCCTTTTCTCGTTGTTAAAAACAACATTACCGCTGGGGGATCCCTGGCTGTCGGCCAAACTCTCCGGCTAGGCAGTTTCATCATGACTGCCCGTTCGGCTGCTGCACCGACGATGACTTCTCGGGTCATCAAAAACAGCCTCCACGTCGGCTCGGAATTTGCCGAGCAGATGGATCCAATGGAGCTCTAATCCCTAAACGAGCTCTTGGATCACATCGCCGCCTTAGGAGTCGCTACGGACTATGATCGGATTGGGCTTAAACCCGATCGAAGGGAGATTAACTCTCCACCGGTCACCCATCATATTGCGGTGGTGGAGGAACAATGCAACGATTCTTCCTCTATCTTGAGGACTAACTATGTCCGGATTCCTGAGCTCTCCGAGTCGGATACCCGTTTACGGGAGGACATCACCCAAGCCCTGAACCTAGAGTCAGGCGGTGGGCCAGACTTATCGGGCAACATCCCGGAACCCGAACTTCCAAGATTGAAAACTCCTTGGCCCCTGGGTCTCAGATCAGGTAAGGGTTCGGACTCAAATCCACCCATCGACCCAAACATAAACAATCTTTCCCACATCAGGCGAGCGCCCCAGGAAACAGTACATCATTATTGGGCCAGATTCCTCCTTGTGATGAACAAGGTTAAGGACTGTCGCGAGGAAGACGCAGTCTCATTTTTCCGCAATAATTGCACGGACAAGGGAATCCTTAACGCCATAAGTCGCCGTGACATATCATGCTTCGCTGACTTGGCGTCCATAGTACGAAAGTACTGTGCGATGGAAAGCGCCTGGAAAATCGAAACGAAATTTTGGGATAATCCGGCTCCAAATATACACCCAGTCCGAAGTAAAAGGGTGCACTATCATAAGACACCCAAGTTAATTACAAAGAAGCAAAAACCCTCTACAGGGCGTGGAACCATATTGGAGGTATGGCTCAATGGACCCTGCAAAATTCATAGTACAATGGATACCATATCAACACACAGCCTTAGAGCATGTTGGGTACTCCAGCAGGTGGCCAAAAGTGGTGAGGATCTTCTCATCCCAGATGCCACAGAGCACCATCCCGGGGATAACAATACGGTATTAACAGTCTTTGAAACCTTCGCATCAAATAATAGGCACAAATGAACACTCCGTAGCCTTGCCGAAATCTGCCACGTGGCAACAATAAATCCATGGAGTGACATGGCTATTACCTTCAATGCCAGTGACGAACCTAAATTCCGAACAGCCCGAGCACCAGCTGCACTGGTCCTCAGTCTAATTGTGGACGGCTCTCGACTCACCAAAGTACTCATGGACGGCGGCAGTGGATTAAACCTCATTTATGAGGAAACTCTTCAAAAAAATGGAAATAGACTGGAACCGCATTGAGCAAAGCAGCACAACCTTCAGAGGAATCATCCCCAGTCGGGAAGCACGCAGTGCTGGGAAAATCACACTAGATGTGGTATTCGGCACACCGGAGAACTATAGGTCCGAATAAATTACATTCCAAGTGGCCCCGTTCAGTAGCGGATACCACGCCCTTTTAGGGTGGGAGGCGTTCACGATCTTCCAAGCCATACCCCATTACGGGTACATGAAGCTCAAAATGCCCGGGCCCAATGGAATCATCACTCGCGCTAGTGATCCGGACATAGCACTCTGCACCGAAAACAAAATAGCCGCATTGGCCCTCGAGGAATTATCCGAAGCCCTTTCGGCCGAGGAATTAACTGCGCTACGCTCCACAGTGGACAAGGATGACGTGATACTTGACAAGAGATCCAAGTCCACCTCTTTTAAACCAGTGGATGAAAGAGTCAAATTCCAAGTCCACCCAACGGATCCTACAAAAACAGCCTCCATCGGGGCACAGTTAAACCCTGCCGTGGACGCCGCACTACGAGAGTTCCTGCGCGAGAATTGGGACATATTCGCCTGACACCCCTCGGACATGCCAGGAATCCCACACAGGCTGGCCGAGAACAACCTTAATATTCTAAAGGGATTCAAGCTGGTCAAGAAGACTGTTCGGCGTTTCTCTGAACCTAAGAGACAAGCTATGGGAGAGGAACTAGCCAAGTTATTGGAGGCCGGATTCATTAGAGAAATAAAACACCCGGACTGGCTAGCAAACCTCGTAATGGTACCAAAGAAGGACAAATCCTGGCACCTATGTGTCGATTTCAAGGACCTCAACAAGGCTTGCCCAAAGGATCCCTTCCCCCTCCCCCGCATCGATCAAATTATCGATGCTACCGTAGGACATGATTCATTGTGTTTCCTCGATGCATACTCCAGCTACCACCAAATCAAGATGGCGGAGTCTGACCAAGCCGCAACGGCATTTATCACACCATACGGCCCCTTCTGTTTCAACACAATGCCTTTTGGGCTCAAAAACGCCGGGCAACATATCAGCGCATGATTCAGACATGTCTGGAGAAACAGATCGGCAAAACAATAGAGGCATACATAGATGATGTGGTCGTCAAAACCAAACACGTTGACTCTCTAATAGACGACTTGAGGCTCACATTCAACAACCTCCGAACATACGACATCAAGCTCAATCCAGAAAAATGCATTTTCGGTGTTCCAGCGGAAAAGCTCCTGGGTTTCATTGTCTCCAGTAGAGGAATTGAAGAAAATCCGGCCAAAATCCAAGCTCTGTCACAGTTGGCTATCCCAACGGACCTCAAACAAATCCAGAAATTAACCGGATGTGTGGCGGCTCTAAGCCGCTTTATCTCCCACTTAGGAGAAAAGGCATTACCCCTTTATCGCCTCCTTCGGCGCACCGATCACTTCGAGTGGATGGACGCTGCCACAGCCGGATTGGAAGAAATAAAAGCCATACTGGCATCCAACCCAATCCTGGCCGCGCCAAACATCGGCGAACCAATGCTATTATACATTGCGGCAACTCATCAGGTTGTCAGCGCAGTGCTCGTCATCGAACGAGAAACGGACGGACATAAAGTCCCCCTTCAAAAGCCGGTATATTATGTATCCACTGTCCTCACTCCGTGCAAATCACGGTACCCACATTATCAAAAGATAGCCTATGCGGTATTCATGGCATCCCGGAAGCTGTGACACTACTTTCAAGAGTGTTCAATTACAGTAGCCTCAGAAGTGCCACTTAATGATATTATAAACAACCGTGACGCCACGGGCCGGATTGTCAAATGGGCCATTGAGCTCCTCCCGTTCTACATAACATACAAACCCCGGCGAGCCATTAAATCGCAAGTATTGGCCGACTTTGTCGCCAAATGGACGGAAGCCGAACTCCCTAAAGAGTACGGCACATACTCCAATTGGATCATGCACTTCGACGGCTCCAAAATGCTGGCTGGTCTGGGGGCTGGCGTCGTCCTGACGTCCCCAACCGGAGATACAGTTCAATACGTACTCCAGATACTATATACAGACTCCAACAATGCAGCCGAATAAGAAGCCCTGTTACATGGTCTTCAGATGGCAGTTTCCATGGGCATTCAACGCCTGGAGGTGCGTGGGGATTCGAACCTCGCAATATCCCAAATAAATGGAGACTTCGATGCCAAGGATCCGAAAATGGAGGCCTATTGCAACACCGTCCTAAAGATGTCAGCTCGGTTTGAGGGGCTCGAATTTCACCATGTGGCCCGGGAAAACAATCAGGCGGCGGATATCCTCGCCCGCATCAGCGCAAAACGCAATGCGGTCCCCCCAACATCTTTTTGGAGAGGTTGTTTAAGTCATCCGTGGTATGGGAAGGGGACACCGGTAAAAATAGTCTGGACCCGGCCAAAATGCCCGATACCGAACACTCTGACATAATCGGAGGCTGTGTCACCGAAATAACACCTTCAGCCCACGTAATAATGACCAACATCTCCCCATGGACAGAACCATTCCTGGCCTAACTAACTAGGCAGGAACTTCCCGAGGACCAAAATGAGGCACGCTGCATTGTGCGGCGATCTAAAGCCTACAGGGTCCACGAGGGAGAGCTGTATAAAAAAAGCACTACCAGAGTCCTTCAAAGGTGCATCTCCGAAGAGGAAGGGCGGACGCTTTTGGCAAAAATTCACGCCGGACTCGGCGGCCACCACGCCGCAGCCCGGGCCCTTGTAAGCAAGGCCTTCTATACATGTTTTTATTGGCCGACGGCCCGGGTAGATGCACAGGACTTGGTCCAACGCTGCGTCGGTTGCCAGCTTTTTGCAAACCAAAGCCACATGCCACCCACCGCCCTCCAAATAATCCCCATTACCTGGCCCTTCGCGGTCTGGGGGCTTGACATGGTTGGACCCCTTAAAGGGGGAACCCATAAGAAAAAAAATACTTACTAGTCATGGTGGATAAATTCACCAAATGGATAGAAGCCAAACCTATTAAAACGGCCGAATCCGGACCGGTGATAGACTTCATATCCGGGGTTGTACACCATTATGGCGTCCCCCACAGCATCATCACTGACAATGACACGAACTTCACGGCTGACGAGGTAAAACTCTGGTGCAGCAACATGGGCATCAAGCTCGATTATGCTTCTGTCTATCACCCTCAAACTAACGGCCAAGTTGAGCGAGCAAATGGTCTTATCATGAGTGGCATCAAACCCAGATTAGTGCGGTCCTTAAAGGAGTCTAACACGCACTGGGTAGAGGAGCTCGACTCCGTACTCTGGGGGCTGCGGACCACACCGAATCGTACTACCGGATACACTCCCTTCTTTATGGTGTACGACGCAAAGGCGGTTCTGCCCTGCAACATAATTTATGACTCACCTCGAGTGCGCATGTACGAAGAAAGAGAAGCCGAGCTTGACCGGCAGGACAGCTTGGACACCCTGGAGGAGGAGCGCGATGTGGCAAAAGCCCGTTCCGCATTCTATCAGAACATGCTCGAAGATACCAAAGCAGAGAAGTACATGCCAAAACTTATAACGTTGGCGAGCTAGTTCTACGCCTACCGGACAAGAAAAAGACCAAGCTCGAGCCCAAATGGGAAGGTCCCTTCATTACTGACCAAGTTCTGAACAGTGGAGCGTACCGTCTGTGTGATGCATCGAATAATCGACTTGAGCTGAACCCATGGAACGCAGCCAGGCTCCGAAGATTCTATGCCTAGTGCCGAACTCTATCTTTGTCTCCTTCCTCTGTCCATTTTTTTGCATATACATTATCTGTCTTTTCTCTCTTTCTTTCTTTTATTCTTTCTCAAGGCCTTCAAGGGCCAACTTGTGCCTTGCTTGCACACTATTGACGCGCTAACCGTGCTCATTATACCTGGGGGCTTCTTACACAGAAGCTTAATTATTTATCTGGGCTTCATGCCCCACAAATGTGTCATTCTTCCACATGTACCTTTTCTTCGCCATTATATGCATCAATATGAATTACGTTTTGGCCAAGCTGGGTTGCCTGGCTCTTGTATTTATGCCCTACATTCCCGTTAATTCGGCTAGGGCATAAGGGGAGCACCTCTGCGATTGTTACTGCCAGGTCAGCTGGATGTGTACCTCAGACTAGGTGAAGCCGAAAGCTAGCGTTCTTAAGGGAATATTCGGTCGGTGAACAAAAGATGATTTTTATTTATTTTCCATATGTGCCCCCAGATGTTTTTGCGTGCGTCTCCTCTCGCAGTTCGGACATGCACCTTAGGGCATGCGTACCCAGGGAAAGGAACCCTTAGCGGAACTATTCTCCCTGGAAGATGTTTCTTACTACCCATGTAATATAACATAACTAGTTGGGTACTTGTCTGTTCAAGCACTAATGACCCCTACGCCTGGTTTCCACGCATACCCTGGTTCTTATATAACCGCGCGGGTATTCGGATACACTCCGGACTATCAGGTCCCGAGGTTGAAGCGAAAAGGTCCGCCATGACAAATGATTTACAGTCCGACTAGAAGGCATTATACATATCACTTTAATTACATAGTCATGTAGATTGACTAAATTCCTCTTCTACACCATCCAACAGGATGTCTAGCCTACAATCCTGTTGGGAATACTTTGCGGCTAATTCTACTTGCCCATACACTAAGCTAACGGGAATCTCTTTCCCATCGGGCCCCAAAGGTCCGACCTCGGCCATGTGGTTTGGGTCAGCCTTGGTATACCGCGTCTTCACCATGGCCCAGGCTTCCCTAGAACCTTGACGGCAGGCCGATATCTTCCATAATCGGAAGCACCGCCGTGCTCCCTTGAGCTTCTCCAAGCTCTCCACTGCCTCCTGGCAGGGAGATGGATGGCCACAAGGCCTGGGCAATACCTTGCATCACCCGCCGAATTTGTTCGTGCAGTTGTGAGAGCTCAAGTAGAAGATCACCCACAGACCCGGGCATCACCTCCGCGGGACGACCCGTCAGCATACCTGCAGACATAACTCTGTTAGCCGGCTTCTTCGCCGCACTCTTTTAAAGGGTTCGTTCAAGCACTTACTGAAAAATGCCGCGTCGAAGCCGCTTATTCTCCTTCATGGAGTCCACAAGATGGGCTCGAACATCTTTCAGTTCCACGCTCAGCTTGGTATTGGCGTCTTGGAGATTGTTTTTCTCCCGCATGACCTTAGTCAGCACACGTTCGCCAGCCTTTAACTGTCGTACGACATGCTGGTCCTCCAGATTCGCTCCGGAGTCATCTGCAATATCTATGGTTAGATCCGCAGCCATGTGATATGTCTCCAACGTATCTATAATTTTTGATTGCTCCATGCTATATTATCTACTGTTTTGGACTATATTGGGATTTATTTTCCACTTTTATATTATTTTTGGGACTAACCTATTAACCGGAGGCCCAGCCCAGAATTGCTGTTTTTTTTGGCTATTTCAGTGTTTCAAAGAAACGGAATATCAAACGGAGTCCAAACGGAATGAAACCTTCGGGAACGTGATTTTCTCACCGAACGTGATCCAGGAGACTTGGACCCTATGCCAAGGCATCAGAGAGGCGGTCACGAGGGAGGGGGGCGCCCCCCTAGGGCGCGCCCCCTGCCTCGTGGGCCCCTCGATGCTCCACCGACGTACTTCTTCCTCCTATATATACATACGTACCCCCAAATGAACAGAACAGGAGCCAAAAACCTAATTCCACCGCCGCAACTTTCTGTATCCACGAGATCCCATCTAGGGGCCTGTTCCGGAGCTCCGTCGGAGAGGGCCATCATCACGGAGGGCTTCTACATCATCATAGCCTCTTCGATGAAGTGTGAGTAGTTTACCTCAGACCTTTGGGTCCATAGTTAGTAGCTAGATGGCTTCTTCTCTCTTTTTGGATCTCAATACAAAGTTCTCCCCCTCTCTTGTGGAGATCTATTCGATGTAATCTTATTTTTGCGGTGTGTTTGTTGAGACCGATGAATTGTGGGTTTATGATCAAGTCTATCTATGAATAATATTTGAATCTTCTCTGAATTCTTTTATGTATGATTGGTTATCTTTGCAAGCCTCTTCGAATTATCTGTTTGGTTTCGCCAACTAGATTGGTAGTTCTTGCCATGGGAGAAGTGCTTAGCTTTGGGTTCGATCTTGCAGTGTCCTTTCCCAGTGACAGAAGGGGCAGCAAGGCACGTATTGCATCGTTGCCATAGAGGATAACAAGATGGGGTTTATTTCATATTGCATGAATTTATCTCTCTACATCATGTCATCTTGCTTAAGGCGTTACTCTATTTTTAACTTAATACTCTAGATTCATGCTGGATAGCGGTCGATGAGTGGAGTAATAGTAGTAGATGCAGAATCGTTTCGGTCTACTTGTCACGGGTGTGATGCTTATATACATGATCATGCCTAGATATTCTCATAACTATGCTCAATTCTGTCAATTGCTCAACAGTAATTTGTTCACCCACCGTAGAATACTTATGCTCTTGAGAGAAGCCACTAGTGAAACCTATGGCCCCCGGGTCTATTCTCATCATATCAATCTCCATCACTTTAATCTTGCTTTGCTTTTTTACTTTGCCTTTACTTTTTACTTTGCATATTTATACTAAAAATACCAAAAATATTATATCTATCAGATCTCACTCTTGTAAGTGACCGTGAAGGGATTGACAACCCCTAATCGCGTTGGTTGCGAGTAGCTAATGTTTTGTGCAGGTACGAGGGACTTGAGCATGGCCTCCTACTGGATTGATACCTTGGTTCTCAAAAACTGAGGGAAATACTTACGCTACTTTGCTGCATCATCCCTTCCTCTTCGGGGAAAACCAACGCAAGCTCAAGAGGTGGCAAGAAGGATTTCTGGCGCCGTTGTCGGGGAGGTTCGCGCAAGGCAAGATTTGACTCCTGACAATGAACCATTTCTGGCGCCGTTGCCGGGGAGTCTATGCAAAAAGTCAACATACCAAGTACCCATCACAATCCCTATCTCTCGCATTACATTATTTGCCATTTGCCTCTCGTTTTCCTCTCCCCCACTTCACCCTTGCCGTTTTATTCGCCTTCTCTCCCTATCCTCCCTCTCTATTTGCCTCTTTTTGCCCGTTTCTTGTTTGCCCGTATGGTTGGTATAGTTGTTTATTTATTACTAAACAGAGAACCTAAGATCTATGGATCCTCATCCACTTGCTAATCTTTTTAAGAGATCCAATTATGATGAACCAATTGCTAGTGAGTTTTGTGCACTAGATTATCTTTGAAGTTTTGCTTGAAATTCGTGAATCTGAAAAGTGTGATGAATTACTTTATGAAGCGATTCACAATAGATCTTTGAATAAAAAGCATGATTGCAATGATTTTACTATAAATTCTCTTGATGTCAATTGTGCTAATAATATGCAAACCATAAGCTTGGGGATGCTAGTTTTGCTATGTCTACTACTTGTTGTAATGATCATGATTGGGGTGATTCTTCTTATGATATTGAAAATTTATTTAAGCCCCATGATGAATATGAGATTGATAATAGTGTTTGCAATATTATTGAAAGTGGGTTTGGAAGAGTGTCAACTTTAGATCCCACATATTTGGAGAATGTTCAATCTTATGAAAGTTTTGATAAAAGTGGGTTTGGAAAGGTCATGACTTTAGTTAATGTTAATCCCACTATTTTGGAAGCGTGTAAACTTTGCATGCATATGGATCGTGTTGAAAATATTTTGTGTGATAGCTATTTTGTTGAATTTGCTTATGATCCATCATGCAATTATTATGAGAGAGGAAAATATGGTGGTAGAAATTTTCATGTTACTAAATTACCTCTCGTTATGTTGAGATTACTATTGTTTCTTTCCGCTTCCTTGCATACGCTAGTTTTTGCTTGCCTTGGTAATTTGTTTGCCTATAAGATGCCTATGAATAGGAAGTATGTTAGACTTAGATGTGTTTGTCACATGCTCTATGATGCTCTCTTTGTGCTTCAATTCTTGTCTTTCATGTGAGCATCATTAAAATTATCAATGCCTAGCTTTAAGGATTTAAAGAAAAGCGCTTGTTGGGAGACAACCCAATATTTATCCTTCCTGTTATTGAATAAATAAATTATTTAGCCTCTGTTTTGTTTGTGTTTTTTGTGTTTAATTAGTGTTTGTGTCAAGTAGAACTGTTGGGAAGACTTGGGGAAAGTTTTGTTGAACTTCCTGTAAAAAACAGAAACTTTAGCGCTCACGAGAACTGCTGTCATTTTTATTTGAAGAGTGATATTTAGTTAATTATTTTTTCAGATGATTAATAGATAAATTCCTCACGTCCAGAAATTTATTTTAGAATTTTTGGGTTCCAGATCTTGCGCTAGCTACAGATTACTACAGACTGTTCTGTTTTTGACAGATTCTGTTTTTCGTGTGTTGTTTGCTTATTTTGATGAATCTATGGCTAGTAAAATAGTTTATAATCCATAGAGAAGTTGGAATACAGTAGGTTTAACACCAATATAAATAAATAATGAGTTCATTACAGTACCTTGAAGTGGTCTTTTGTTTTCTTTCGCTAACGGAGCTCATGAGTTTTCTACTTTAAGTTTTGTGTTGTGAAGTTTTCAAGTTTTGGGTGAATTCTTCTGATGGATTATGGAACAAGGAGTGGCAAGAGACTAAGCTTGGGGATTCCCATGGCACCCCCAAGATAATCCAAGGACACCAAAAAGTCAAAGCTTGGGGATGACCAGGAAGGCATCCCCTCTTTCGTCCACTTCCATCTGTAATTTACTTGGAGCTATATTTTTATTCACCAACATGATATGTGTTTTGCTTGGAGCGTCTTGTATTATTTGTGTCTTTGTGTCTTAGTATGCCACAATCATCCTTGCTGTACACACCTTTTGAGAGAGCCATACATGAATTAAAATTTGATAGAATACTCTATATGCTTCACTTATATCTTTTGAGCTGTGTAGTTTTGCTCTATGTGCTTCACTTATATCTTTTGAGCGTTACAATTTTGCTCAATGTGCTTCACTTAGATCTTTTAGAGCACGGTGGTGGATTTGTTTTAAAGAAACTATTGATCTCTCATGCTTCTCTTAAATTATTTTGAGAGTCTCTTAATAGCATGGTAATTTGCTTAATAATAATATGCTTGGTATTCAAGATTTGTGAAACTTTCTTTTGAGTGTGTTGAATACTAAGAAAAGATTGAAGCATGATAATTGTTTTGAGATATGGAGGTGATAATATTAAAGTCATGCTAGTTGAGTAGTTGTGAATTTAAAGAATACTTGTGTTAAAGTTTGTGATTCCCGTAGGATGCACGTATGGTGAACCGTTATGTGATGAAGTCAGAGCATGATTTATTTATTGATTGTCTTCCTTATGAGTGGCGGTCGGGGACGAGCGATGGTCTTTTCCTACCAATCTATCCCCCTACACTACTAGGAAAAGGGTTATAGATAGGATTGATACTAATGGCGCACCATGGAAGCAGTGCGCCACTACTATATACTAATGGCGCACCGGTTGGTGATGCGCCATTAGTGTGGAAGACACTAATGGCGCACCAGAAACTGGGTGCGCCACTAGTATTAAATTATTATTATTTTCCATTTTTCCATACATACTAGTGGCGCATCAGGTCGGTGGTGCGCCATTACTAGTTCTAAGTAGTAATGGCGCACCAAGCAGACAGTGCGCCATTACTGTAAAAAAATTATTCTTTTTTTTTGCAAAACTACTAATGGCGCATCGTTTCACAGTGCGCCATTACTAGTTTAAACTAGTAATGGCGCACTATTACCCGGTGCGACATTAGTATATATATTTATTTATTTTTACTTCAAGATTCACATGTTTCACTCGTTGTTTAAACTAGTAAATTGCACGACTCATGTTTCACGCGTTGGTTCAACTAGAAGCTTCTGTCGTACCCTTTACATGAAGATTCTACCGCGGAAGAACAACTCATATTCGCCTTGTCACAGGGCGCCGAGCACAACCTGATGACCTATGAGGCGTACGATATCAAATTTGAACTCATGAATATTTTTAAACTCATGAATATTTTTAAATTTCATGGGCACTTTTCGAATTCATGAATATTTTTTCAAATTTGATGAATATTTTTAAATCTCGATCGCTATCCCCCTTCATCTCGATCTCGATCCCCCCGCACCCTCCCCCGCTAGCTTCACCGCCGCCGACGACTCACCGCACCCTCCCCCGCTCCACCGCCGCTGCCGACCCACCGCACCCTCCCCGGCCCGCTCAACCGCCGCCGAGCACCCCCATTTGATGATATTTTTTCATATTCATAAAAAAATTATTACTGTTTTTATAAAAAAATATTAAAAAATAGCAACAAAAAATAATAATAATAATAAACATACTAATGGCGCACCGCTCGTATAGTGCGCCATTGCTATCTAAAAAAACATTCTAATGGCGCACCGCTCTGGGATGCGCCATTGCTATCTAGAAAAAACATTCTAATGGCGCACCGCTCGGGGGTGCGCCATTAGTAATCTTCCCCCTAGCGCGACCCCTTCGTCCCTCCCTCTCGCCAGATCTAGTCCCCTCCCCCGGCGCTGCCCCGCCCCACGTCGCCGCCACCCCTACGTGCGTCGCCACCCCCGCGCCCCCCACCACTGCAGCTCCGCCATAGCCGACGCCTCCGCGACCTCGTCGCCGCCGACAGCCTCCCCGCGTCGGCCCCTGCCCTGCGCCGCCTCTACCTCAGTCCGGGCACGGGGTGCAGGACGACGACCGCGGCCGTCGGCCTCCCCATGACCAACCGAGGCGCCCAGGAGGCCTCCCTAACGACCAATCGAGCCATCCCTTCGACGCCGCCGCCGCCAACCCCAACCCTGACCCCAACCCCTCTGGCGACCGGCCGCGCCCGCCCAGGTACCTCTCCTCCTTCCTCCTTCCTCCCTCTCCTCCTTCCCCATGGAGAAAATGATATAGCTCCTCCTACAACATGTATAGATCAATCAGTTCAGTTCTAGTGCTGCTGGACTTTTGCACCATACAAAAATGTACTACTAGTTGAAAATCTTTACTTGAGAGAGCTTCATAAGTAGAAGGTTCCAAAGAATAAAAACTAGTACTAGCACACTAGCACTGTAGTACTGCCACCTCCCAGAGTGTTGAAAATCTTTACTTGAAATCCTGCAAATGCATGTACACACAGGTAGGGAATGTAAGATGAAGCATGTACTTACCAACTAATCTAATGAGCTGGCACAAAGTGAAAACCAAAACAATAGTTAATCAAGCAGAGGTAGATTAGATTAGATGGCAAATAGCACAAATGTCCCTGCCTATCCATTTTTTTTCTCAAGTTGAGCTGGTAAGTTTCAGATGTTCAATGATGCTGTAGGAAAAAATTGGATGAAGAAAGATGTGTGTGGCTGCCTGAGAGAAGTATTTGCACAAACAAATTATAATTAATGTGTTGATGAAATTTTTGGTTTTCAAATTGGAACCAAAAACCAACCCATACCTTTAGACTCTTTTGGAATTTCCCGAACATTTTTTTGTTTGTTCCCTTTCACTGTTTGGGGACTTTTGACTTCAGAATGAACCTTACTAAGATTCAATTAAGACTAATTAACTGCATTTGATGTCACTATATTCTATGAATAACTTCAGTTATGATCTGTACTGGAAAACTTCAGTTAACACTCATTTTTCAGTTAACTCCTTACAGTTCAGATCATATTTTGATTGTCAATAATAGTGGACTTTTAAGGCTTTCTTAGAGGCAATACTAGTGGATTTTAGGCTTTTTTACATGCAATAATAGTGGAATTTTAGGCTTTTTTGGAGGAGTGCGTTTCATGCCGGCCTACAGTGATGAATTAGTCAGAGGATTGTGCCTTAGGATTGTGCCAAAGCTACCCATTGTATCTATTTGCTTGTCCTTCAAATAGGGGCAAGACTGTTACAGAAAAATTACTTACAAGCATATTGTGATTTACTTGCAAGCATATTGTGCCTTAGTTACAGAAAAATTACTTGCAAGCATATTGTGGTGACCCACACTCTGTTGGTTCACACTCATTGAGTTCGCTCGTGAAGGGCCATTGCTGCTTGAGGCCCTTCGTGTCGTGATGATTTTGCAGGTACCCCGAGAGGCCCTTGAGTTTGCCAGAATGTCGATTAACTTCCGTTCCGGCAAATTCGGGTACTCCATATGTCCTATTTTCAGCAAAGGTCATGCTGAAATTTTCCGTGAATTTTAGCATGACTTTGCTAAAAATCGGACATATGAGGTACTTGCTACTAATGCATGGGCCGGGTATCTTAGTACTTAATTAAGTAGGATCAACTGCCCCTTTATTCTTGCTGTATTAAACCATAGGTGGCAATAGAGCCAAGTGATTAGTGCCAAGTGATTAGGCCCAACCTAGGGTGCCTCGGCATCGATAAACCCTAAATGATGAAAACTTAACTTGGCTGCCCCGGATGCCTCGGTGTCGATGAGAACCTAAATGATGTACGCTTAGGCTTTTAGGGTGCCTCGGCGTCGACAAACCCTAAATGATGAAAGCTTAGGCTTTTAGGGTGCCTCGGTGTCGACAAACCCTAAATGATGAGACCATGATCTTGTTCCTTGACAATAACCAACTTTTTGACCAAACTTTTTTCCTATTTAGAGCGAAACATGGCCCACAACGATGAGGCCGGTGGTTCGGGTGGCAAGCAATTCTGGGAGCTGTCCCAGGATATGTCGTCATCATCATCGGACGACGAAAGTCTCCCGGCGGAGTGCGACTGGTGCCACGACAATCAAGGTCTGTGCGACATGCCTCACCTGGACGATGATCGGCGCTTCAGCATTAAGCTTGAGGAGACCTTCGAAGTTGAAACGGTACACAATGACGACAAGTGTTATTTTCATAATTAAGCATGACTTCAACTATTTCAACGTGTAATTTTCATCTTTTACAATTCGAGTATAGCTTATCCCATGCCATGCAAGATGCTATGTCTTGGAGAGGATGGATTTTGAAGACCATGAAATTTCTGAAACAAAGAAAATTCACCTAAGGACTCATCACGATGTGGACTTTGAAGTAAATCTATATAATTCTGAGAGCGTAACCCATTTTGGTTGCAAAAATTGGGAAGCATTTTGCAAGATGTATGGTTTTGATGAGGGTATGCTTATCACCATGGATCTTGGTAATCCTGACATCAACCAAATATGGACATTTGGGTCCTTGTTGATACGCCTCCAGTTCTACCGCTATGTGAGTTTCTCAAACATAGTTATTAGCTAATTTATATTGTTTATTTCAAAATAGTTGATAGCTTATTTCCATTGACAGCTTATTTTTATTGTTCAAAGAATGTGCGGGAGATGGTAGACAAAACCCACTACACCGATGGCTCCGAATTAACAACTTACAAGGAGAAAAATCATCTGGTCGGATTTTGTACTGACATTGAAAATTACATTATCCACAAACAAACTCCTCAACATTATGGTAAATACGTGCCACTAGTGCATGTGTTCAACTACGGTAACTACCATCGAGATACCCTGGTAAGATTTTTACTATTACGACATCCGTGCATCTTTTGCATACTTCTAAAACTAGTACATCATTGCTAACTATGAAGTTATTACTATGTTTTTCAATAGATAATCCCAGAGAATTGTGTGCCTCATATGATGTATCTGAAAGGTAGTGTTAATGTTTTGGACATACAGCCAGGTCGTCCTACGAATCTCAACTGTCCATACGAGATTTCTAAAAGAAGTGGAGACATGAAAATCAAAGGATGGAAAAAATGTATGGACAGAAGTAAGGAGCTTCGTGGAAGCAAAAGGAAGCGAAGCGCAAGAATTGGAGACAGGATGTTCTCCATTCTCCATAATGGAGAGTCAGGGTCTATATTGTTTTATGCTATTTTAGCTTAAATAGGGTATTTAGGTCCTGCCTAATACTGATGATCATGTGCTGATGAACAATTAAGTAGGGTTGGTTCGAAGACTATCAAGATGATGATCGTATGACTTGTTATGAATAACGAGTAGAAGTTGTATGATGATGATTAGTAGGACTTGTTAGGATTAGTATTACTTCCGACAAACTCGATACTCGCGGTCTTGAGACTTGTAATGTTTTATCTTTGTTTGGTCTTTTGAATTCAGAGACTAATACGATGAATTGTATTCAGAGACTAATCTTCTATTGTATTCGATGAATCTGATGTTGCTGTGTGCTGCTGTCTATATTCTGTCTAATAATATATTTTATATTCTGTCTAATAATATATTTTGTAACCTGCGCAAAAATCAGAAAAGGAAAAACAAACCAAATATTCATACTAATGGCGCATCACCACCAGTGCGCCATTAGTATGCCAAAGGATACTAATGGCGCATCAACAGAGAATGCGCCATTAGTATGACAAAGCCATGCTTACGTATGGCCCCCCGGGAGGCACACTAATGGCGCATGCTGTTACATACTAATGGCGCACTAGTGGGTGCGCCATTAGTAAGATATACTAGTGGCATGCTACTAATGGCGCACTGGTAATGCGCCATTAGTAGGCAAAACCAGTGCGCCATTAGTAGGCCTTTTCCTAGTAGTGCTAGGAGCATGCGCGTAACACTTTGCTTTGACAACTTCTAGATTTTTGCAATAAGTATATGAGTTCTTTATGACTAATGTTGAGTCCATGGATTATACACACTCTCACCCTTCCACCTTTGCTAGCCTCTCTAATACCGCACACTTTTTGCCGGTATCATACACCCACCATATACCTTCCTCAAAACAGCCAACATACCTACCTATTATGGCATTTCCATAGCCATTCCGAGATATATTGCCATGCAACTTTCTGCCGTTCCGTTTATTATGACACACTCCATCATTGTCATATTGCATATCCCGGTACACCGCCGGAGGCATTCATATAGAGTCATATTTTGTTCTAAGTATTGAGTTGTAAGAAAAATAAAAGTGTGATGATCATCATTATTAGCGCATTGTCCCAGTGAGGTAAGAATGATGGAGAATATGATTCCCCCATAAGTCAGGATGAGACTCCGGACGAAAAGAGAGAGGCCAAAGAAGCCCAAATAAAAACAGGCCATAAAAAAAGAGAAAAGGCCCAAATAAAAAATGAGAGAAAAAGAGAGAAGGCACAATGTTACTATCCTTTTACCACACTTGTGCTTCAAAGTAGCACCATGATCTTCATAGTAGAAAGTCTCTTGATGTCTACTACACAACCTTCTTCTTGTAGACGTTGTTTGGCCTCCAAGTGCAGAGGTTTGTAGGACAGTAGCAAATTTCCCTCAAGTGGATGACCTAAGGTTTATCAATCCGTAAGAGGCGTAGGATGAAGATGGTCTCTCTCAAGAAACCCTGCAACCAAATAACAAAGAGTCTCTTGTGTCCCCAACACACCCAATACAATGGTAAATTATATAGGTGCATTAGTTCGGCGAAGAGATGGTGATACAAGTGCAATATGGATAGTAGAAAATAGTTTTTGTAATCTGAAATTATAAAAACAGCAAGGTAACGAATGATAAAAGTGAGCGTAAACGGTATTGCAATGCGTTGAAACAAGGCCTAGGGTTCATACTTTCGCTAGTGTAAGTTCCCTCAACAATAATAACATAATTGGATCATATAACTATCCCTCAACATGCAACAAAGAGTCACTCCAAAGTCACTGATAGCGGAGAACGAACGAAGAGATTATGGTAGGGTACGAAACCACCTCAAAGTTATTCTTTCCAATCAATCCGTTGGGCTATTCCTATAAGTGTCACAAACAGCCCTAGAGTTCGTACTAGAATAACACCTTAAGACACAAATCAACCAAAACCCTAATGTCACCTAGATACTCCAATGTCACCTCAAGTATCCGTGGGCATGATTATACGATATGCATCACACAATCTCAGATTCATCTATTCAACCAACACATAGGACCTCAAAGAGTGCCCCAAAGTTTCTACCGGAGAATCACGACGAAAACATGTGCCAACCCCTATGCAAAGGTTCATGGGCGGAACCCGCAAGTTGATCACCAAAACATACATCAAGTGAATCACGTGATATCCCATTGTCACCACAGACATCCACGGCAAGACATACATCATGTGTTCTCAAATATATAAAGACTCAATCCGATAAGATAACTTCAAAGGGGAAACTCAATTCATTACAAGAGAGTAGAGGGGGGAAAGAAACATCATAGGATCCAAATATAATAGCAAAGCTCGCGATACATCAAGATCGTATCACCTCAATTGACAGAATTGAGCATAGTTATGAGAATATCTAGGCATGATCATGTATATAGGCATCACGTCCGTGACAAGTAGACCGAAACGATTCTGCATCTACTACTATTACTCCACTCATCGACCGCTATCCAGCATGCATCTAGAGTATTAAGTTAAAAACAGAGTAACGCCTTAAGCAAGATGACATGATGTAGAGAGATAAATTCATGCAATATGAAATAAACCCCATCTTGTTATCCTCGATAGCAACGATGCAATACGTGCCTTGCTGCCCCTTCTGTCACTAGGAAAAGGACACCGCAAGATCGAACCCAAAGCTAAGCACTTCTCCCATGGCAAGAACTACCAATCTAGTTAGCCAAACGAAACGGATAATTCGAAGAGACTTGCAAAGATAACCAATCATACATAAAAGAATTCAGAGAAGATTCAAATATTATTCATAGATATACTTGATCATAAAACCACAATTCATCGGTCTCAACAAACACACCACGAAAAGAAGATTACATCGAATAGATCTCCACAAGAGAGGGGGAGAACTTTGTATTGAGATCCAAAGAGAGAGAAGAAGCCATCTAGATACTAACTATGGACCCAAAGGTCTGAGGTAAACTACTCACACTTCATCGGAGAGGCTATGGTGATGTAGAAGCCCTCCGTGATGACGGCCCTCTCCGGCGGAGCTCCGGAACAGGCCCCAAGATGGGATCTCGTGGATACAGAAAGTTGCGGCGGTGGAATTAGTTTTTTGGCTCCGTATCTGTTCGTTTGGGGGTACATATGTATATATAGGAGGAAGAAGTACGTCGGTGGAGCATCGAGGGGCCCACGAGGCAGGGGGCGCGCCCTAGGGGGGCCCCCACCCTCGTGACCGCCTCTCTGACGCCTTGGCGTAGGGTCCAAGTCTCCTGGATCACGTTCGGTGAGAAAATCACGTTCCCGAAGGTTTCATTCCGTTTGGACTCCGTTTGATATTCCGTTTCTTCGAAACACTGAAATAGGGAAAAAACAGCAATTCTGAGCTAGGCCTCCGGTTAATAGGTTAGTCCCAGAAATAATATAAAAGTGGAAAATAAAGCCCAATATAGTCCAAAATAGTAGATAATATAGCATGGAGCAATCAAAAATTATAGATACATTGGAGACGTATCATCTCCAACATATCTATAATTTTTGATTGCTCCATGCTATATTATCTATTGTTTTGGGCAATATTGGGCTTTATTTTCCACTTTTATATTATTTTTGGGACTAACCGATTAACCGGAGGCCCAGCCCAGATTTGCTGTTTATGCCTATTTCAGTGTTTCGAAGATGGCCGGGATGATGAAGATGGCCACCGGAGAGGGATTGCCCCCTCCGGCAGGGTGCCGGAACGGGTCTAGATTTGTTTTCGGTGGCTACGGAGGCTTCTGGTGGCGGAACTCCGGATCTATTATGTCTTTTGGAAGTTTTACGATACGTAGGTATATGTGGGTGCAGGGGGTACGTCGGAGGAGCTACGGGGGCCCCACGAGGCAGGGGGCGCGCCCTAGGGGGGGGGCGCCCCCACCCTCGTGAGCACCTCCCGTATCTCCTGACGTGGACTACAAGTCTATCCGGTGGTTTCGTGCGAAAAATAACTTCTCCAGTTGATTTCGTTCCGTTTCGACTCCATTTGATATTCCTTTTCTTCGAAACACTAAAATAGGCATAAGACATCAAATCTGGGCTGGGCCTCCGGTTAATAGGCTAGTCCCAAAAATAATATAAAAGTGGAAAATAAAGCCCAATATTGCCCAAAACAGTAGATAATATATCATGGAGCAATCAAAAATTATAGATACGTTGGAGACGTATCAAGCATCCCCAAGCTTAATTCTTGCTCGTCCTCGAGTAGGTAAATGATAAAAAGATAATTTTTGATGTGGAATGCTAGTTGGCATAATTTCAATGTAATTCTTCTTACTTGTGATATGAATATTCAGATACATAAGATTCAAGACAAAAGTTTAATATTGACATAAAAACAATAATACTTCAAGCATACTAACTAAGCAATTATGTCTTCTTAAAATAACATGGCCAAAGAAAGCTATCCCTACAAAATCATATAGTCTGGCTATGCTCTATCTTCACCACACAAAATATTTAAATCATGCACAAACCCGATGACAAGCCAATCAATTGTTTCATACTTTTAATGTTCTCAAACTTTTTCAATCTTCACGCAATACATGAGCGTGAGCCATGGACATAACACTATAGGTGGAATAGAATGGTGGTTGTGGAGAAGACAAAAAGGGAGAAGATAGGCTCACATCGACTAGGCGTATCAATGGGCTATGGAGATGCCCATCAATAGATATCAATGTGAGTGAGTAGGGATTGCCATGCAACGGATGCACTAGAGCTATAAGTATATGAAAGCTCAACAAAAGAAACTAGTGGGTGTGCATCCAACTCGCTTGCTCACGAAGACCTAGGGCATTTTGAGGAAGCCCATCATTGGAATATACAAGCCAAGTTCTATAATGTAAGATTTCCACTAGTATATGAAAGTGACAACATAGGAGACTCTCTATCATGAAGATCATGGTGCTACTTTGAAGCACAAATGTGGTAAAAGGATAGTAGCATTGTCCCCCCTTTTTTTATTTGGCCTTTCTTCTTTTTTTTATTTGGCCTTTCTCTTTTTTTGGGGACAATGCTCTATTGAATGATGATCATCACACTTCTATTTATTTACAACTCAATGATACAACTCGATACTAGAACAAAGTATGACTCTATATGAATGCCTCCAGCGGTGTACCGGGATATGCAATGAATCAAGAGTGACAAGTATGAAAGAATCATGAACAGTGGCTTTGCCATAAATACTATGTCAACTACATGATCATGCTAAGCAATATGACAATGATGAATGTGTCATGATGAACGGAATGGTGGAAAGTTGCATGGCAATATATCTCGGAATGGCTATGGAAATGCCATAATAGGTAGGTATGTTGGCTGTTTTGAGGAAGGTATATGGTGGGTGTATGGTACCGGCGAAAGTTGCGCGGTACTAGAGAGGCTAGCAATGGTGGAAGGGTGAGAGTGCGTATAATCCATGGACTCAACATTAGTCATAAATAACTCACATACTTATTGCAAAAATCTATTAGTTATCAAAACAAAGTAGTATGCGCATGCTCCTAGGGGGATAGATTGGTAGGAAAAGACCATCACTCGTCCCCGACCGCCACTCGTAAGGAAGACAATCAATAAATAAATCATGCTCCGACTTCATCACATAACGGTTCACCATATGTGCATGCTACGGGAATCACAAACTTCAACAAAAGTATTTCTCAAATTCATAACCACTCAACTATCATGACTCTAATATCACCATCCTCATATCTCAAAACAATTATCAAGCATCAAACTTCTCATAGTATTCAGCACACTCATAAGAAAGTTTTATTATTCTTGAATACCTAGAATATTAGGATTTTAAGCAAATTACCATGCTATTTAAGACTCTCAGAATGATATAAGTGAAGCATGAGATTCATCTATTTCTTCAAAATAAAACTACCACCATGCTCTAAAAGATATAAGTGAAGCACTAGAGCAAATGACAAACTACTCCGAAAGATATAAGTGAAGATCAATGAGTAGTCGAATAATTATGCAACTATGTGAAGACTCTCTAACATTTAATAATTTCAGATCTTGGTATTCTATTCAAACATCAATCAAAGCAAAATAAATTGACGCTCCAAGCAAAACACATATCATGTGGCGAATAAAAATATAGCTCCAAGTAAAGTTACCGATGAACGAAGACGAAGGAGGGGATGCCTTCCGGGGCATCCCCAAGCTTAGGATCTTGGTTTTCCTTGAATATTACCTTGGGGTGCCTTGGGAATCCCCAAGCTTAGGCTCTTACCACTCCTTGTTCCATAGTCCATCGAATCCTTACCCAAAACTTGAAAACTTCACAACACAAAACTTAAAGTAGAAAACTCGTAAGCTCCGTTAGTATAAGAAAATAAATCACCACTTCAAGGTACTGTAATGAACTCATTCTTTATGTATATTGGTGTTAAACCTACTGTATTCCAACTTCTCTATGGTTTATAAACTATTTTACTAGCCATAGATTCATCAAAATAAGCAAACAACACATCGAAAGCAGAATCTGTCAAAAACAGAACAGTCTGTAGTAATCTGGATCAAACGTATACTTATGGAACTCATAAAATTCTCAAATAAATTGATGGACCTGAGTAATTTATGTATTAATCATCTGCAAAAATAATTAACTAAATATAACTCTCCAAATAAAAATGGCAGCAATTCTCGTGAGCACTAAAGTTTCTGTTTTTGACAGCATGATCAACAAGACTTTCCCCAAGTCTTCCCAAAGGTTCTACTTGGCACAAACACTAATTAAAAGCATAAAACAACATCTAAACAGAGGCTAGATGAATTATTTATTACTAAACAGTAGTAAAAATCAAGGAATAAAAATAAAATTGGGTTGCCTCCCAACAAGCGCTATCGTTTAACGCCCCTAGCTAGGCACGATGATTTCAATGATGCTCATATAAAAGATAAGAATCGTAACATAAAGAGAGCATCATGAAGAATATGACTAGCACATTTAAGTCTAACATACTTCCTATGCATAGGGATTTTTTGAGCAAACAACTTATGGGACCAATAATCAACTAGCATAGGTGGGCAAAACAAGCATAACTTCAAAACTTTAAGCACATAGAGAGGAAACTTGATATTATTGCAATTCCTACAAGCATATATTCCTCCCTCATAATAATTTTCAGTAGAATCATGAATGAATTTAACAATATAACCAGTACCTAAAGCATTATTTTCATGATCTACAAGCATAGAAAATTTATTACTCTCCACATAAGCAAAATTTTCTTCTTATTCGGAATAGTGGGAGTATCATAGGAAACTTGAATACTATAAATTGTTTCCACACTAAAAGAGTAATGTTCAGAGAAGGGGTGATCATACAAGTTTTATAAATATAATCACTAATTTTTATAGCATAAGTATCATCACAATAATCATCATAAGTAGGAGGCATGCTATCATCATTATAAACTTGCATATCAAAACTTGGGAGACTAAAAATATCATCTTCATTAAACATAGCATCCCCAAGCTTGGGACAAACATTAATTGCAGCAAATATATTCTCAAAAACATCATCTTCATCAAACATCATCTTTATCAAGCTTGGGCCTTTTCATATCATAAGCATAATCACTCTCATCATTAATAGTATAGATAGCACCAATAGTATAGCAATTATCATATTCTTCCAAGCAAGTGCCAAAAAGATTTTCAAGATCATAAGAAGTATCATTATCTTCCACAATTATATTTTTATGAGGCACAATAGTAATAGGGGCAGCATTATTTGGAAGAGATATCTTTTTGCCTCTCTTTCTTTTTCTTTTGTTCTTCTTCACCACATCATGTGTGGGTTCAATCCTCTTTTTGGGGCTCCTTATTGATGAGATTGGTTGAATATACCTGATTCATCATAAGAAATAATAGGATGGTATAGGGAAGCCTCTTCCCTTTCATTAGTATTCTCTTCATTTTCTATTTGTTTTATTTTCTTTATGTAGTTGGCAATATAAGGATTTTCAATACAATTCACCGCACAATACATATAAATTTCCTCTAGATCAAAACCAAGAAGTTTATAACGGGCAAATTCCGGAAGATAGTTAGTTATATGTTTCATTTCTTCATAGCGCATAAGCAAACTAAGTTCATTATAGTGTGCAAGGGAAATCAAGTCATCACAATTTTTGGACACGATTAGATCATGAAACAATTTGCATCGGATAACTAAATGACCACTTTCATTGCAAAGTCCACAAGTACGGCCAAGAAAATTTAAATTTTCAGCACAATCATCTAGCCTTTCTTGCAACAATTTAGTTTCTAAGTACTTATGCCTCATGCAATATCTATCTTCCCCATTTGGTGTGTACTTACAAACCCAATGCATTCCACAAAAATTGACATGTTTATAGGAGACATTTTCATCATAACTAGTGCAATCATCATTAGTATCATGGATATTCAAAGAATTCGTACTAACAACACTGCAATCATGCTCATCATTCAAAGATTTAGTGCCAAACATTTTATAGATTTCTTCTTCTAGCACTTGAGCACAATTATCCTTTCCATCATACTCACGAAAGATATTAAAAAGGTGAAGCGTATGAGACAAACTCAATCCCATCTTTTTTTATAGTTTTCTTTTATAAACTAAACTAGTGATAAAACAAGGAACTAAAAGACTGGATTGCAAGATCTAAAGATATACCTTCAAGCGCTAACCTCCCGGGCAACGGCGCCAGAAAAGAGCTTGATGTCTACTACACAACCTTCTTCTTGTAGACGTTGTTGGGCCTCCAAGTGCAGAGGTTTGTAGGACAGTAGCAAATTTCCCTCAAGTGGATGACCTAAGGTTTATCAATCCGTAGGAGGTGTAGGATGAAGATGGTCTCTCTCAAGTAACCCTGCAACCAAATAACAAAGAGTCTCTTGTGTCCCCAACACACCCAATACAATGGTAAATTGTATAGGTGCACTAGTTCGGTGAAGAGATGGTGATACAAGTGGTATATGGATAGTAGATAAAGGTATTTGTAATCTGAAATTATAAAAACAGCAAGGTAACGAATGATAAAAGTGAGCGTAAACGGTATGGCAATGATAGGAAACAAGGCCTAGGGTTCATACTTTCGCTAGTGTAAGTTCCCTCAACAATAATAACATAATTGGATCACATAACTATCCCTCAACATGCAACAAAGAGTCACTCCAAAGTCACTAATAGCAGAGAACAAACGAAGAGATTATGGTAGGGTACGAAACCACCTCAAAGTTATTCTTTCCAATCAATCCGTTGGGCTATTCCTATAAGTGTCACAAACAGCCCTAGAGTTCGTACTAGAATAACACCTTAAGACACAAATCAACCCAAACCCTAATGTCACCTAGATACTCCAATGTCACCTCAAGTATCCGTGGGTATGATTATACGATATGCATCACACAATCTCAGATTCATCTATTCAACCAACACAAAGGACCTCAAAGAGTGCCCCAAAGTTTCTACCGGAGAATCACGATGAAAACATGTGCCAACCCCTATGCATAGGTTCATGGGCGGAACCCGCAAGTTGATCACCAAAACATACATCAAGTGAATCACGTGATATCCCATTGTCACCACAGATATGCACGGCAAGACATACATCAAGTGTTCTCAAATCTTTAAAGACTCAATCCGATAAGATAACTTCAAAGGGGAAACTCAATCCATTACAAGAGAGTAGAGGGGGGAAGAAACATCATAGGATCCAAATATAATAGCAAAGCTCGCGATACATCAAGATCGTGCCAAATCAAGAACACGAGAGAGAGAGAGAGATCAAACACATAGCTACTGATACATACCCTCAGCCCCGAGGGAGAACTACTCCCTCCTTGTCATGGAGAGCACCGGGATGATGAAGATGGCCACCGGAGAGGGATTGCCCCCTCCGGCAGGGTGCCGGAACGGGTCTAGATTGGTTTTCGGTGGCTACGGAGGCTTCTGGCGGCGGAACTCCCGATCTATTGTGTCTTTTGGAAGTTCTATGATACGTAGGTATATATGGGTGCAGGGGGTACGTCGGAGGAGCTATG
>NC_041392.1:603445905-603484044 GCF_002162155.2 Triticum dicoccoides | reverse complement strand
CGTGAGCACCTCCCGTATCTACTGACGTGGAGTCCAAGTCTATCTGGTGGCTTTCGTTCCAGAAATAACTTCTCCAGTTGATTTCGTTCCGTTTCGACTCCGTTTGATATTCCTTTTTTTTCGAAACACTGAAATAGGCATAAAACAACAAATTTGGGCTGGGCCTCCGGTTAATAGGTTAGTCCCAAAAATAATATAAAATACGTCTCCAACGTATCTATAATTTTTGATTGCTCCATGCTATATTATCTACTGTTTTGGGCAATATTGGGCTTTATTTTCCACTTTTATATTATTTTTGGGACTAACCTATGAACCGGAGGCCCAACCCAGAATTGCTATTTTTTGCCTATTCAGTGTTTCGAAGAAACGGAATATCAAACGGAGTCCAAACGGAATGAAACCTTCGGGAACATGATTTTCTCGCCAAACGTGATCCAGGAGACTTGGACCCTACGCCAAGGCATCAGAGAGGCGGTCACGAGGGTGGGGGCGTGCCCCCCTAGGGCGCGCCCCCTGCCTCGTGGGCCCCTCGATGCTCCACCGACGTACTTCTTCCTCCTATATATACATACGTACCCCCAAACGAATAGAGAAGGAGCCAAAAACCTAATTCCACCGCCACAACTTTCTGTATCCACGAGATCCCATCTTGGGGCCTGTTCCGGAGCTCCACCGGAGAGGGCCGTCATCACGGAGGGCTTCTACATCATCATAACCTCTCCGATGAACTGTGAGTAGTTTACCTCAAACCTTCGGGTCCATAGTTAGTAGATAGATGGCTTCTTCTATCTCTTTGAATCTCAATACAAAGTTCTCCCCCTCTCTTGTGGAGATCTATTCGATGTAATCTTCTTTTTGCGGTGTGTTTGTTAAGACCGATGAATTGTGGGTTTATGATCAAGTCTATCTATGAATAATATTTGAATCTTCTCTGAATTATTTTTTGTATGATTGGTTATCTTTGCAAGTCTCTTCGAATTATCCGTTTGGTTTGGCCAACTATATTGGTAGTTCTTGCCATGGGAGAAGTGCTTAGCTTCGGGTTCGATCTTGCGGTGTCCTTTCCCAGTGACAGAAGGGGCAGCAAGGCACGTATTGCATCGTTGCCATCGAGGATAACAAGATGCGGTTTATTTCATATTGCATGAATTTATCTCTCTACATCATGTCATCTTGGTTAAGGCGTTACTCTGTTTTTAACTTTATACTCTAGATGCATGCTGGATAGCGGTCGATGAGTGGAGTAATAGTAGTAGATGCGGAATCATTTCGGTCTAATTGTCACGGACGTGATGCCTATATACATGATCATGCCTAGATATTCTCATAACTATGCTCAGTTCTGTCAATTGCTCAACAGTAATTTGTTCACCCATCGTAGAATACTTATGCTCTTGAGAGAAGCCACTAGTGAAACCTATGGCCCCCGGGTCTATTCTCATCATATCAATCTCCATCACTTTAATCTTGCTTTGCTTTTTTACTTTGCATTTACTTTTCACTTTGCATGTTTATACCAAAAATACCAAAAATATTATTTATATTAGATCTTACTCTCGTAAGTGACCATGAAGGGATTGACAACCCCTAATCGCGTGGGTTGCGAGTAGCTATCGTTTTGTGCAGGTACGAGGGACTTGAGCGTGGCCTCCTACTGGATTGATACCTTGGTTCTAAAAAACTAAGGGAAATACTTACGCTACTTTGTTGCATCATCCCTTCCTCTTCGGGGAAAACCAACGCAAGCTCAAGAGGTAGCAAGAAGGATTTCTGGCGCCGTTGCCGGGGAGTCTATGTAAAAAGTCAACATACCAAGTACCCATCACAATCCCTATCTCTCGCATTACATTATTTGCCATTTGCCTCTCGCTTTCCTCTCCCCCACTTCACCCTTGCCGTTTTATTCGCCCTCTCTCTATCCTCCCTCTCTATTTGCCTCTTTTGCCCGTTTGCTCTTGTTTTCTCGTGTGCTAGTTTGCTTGCTTGTCGTTATGTCTGAAATTGGGGAAGTTATCGCCAATATGGGCAATAACAATATCATGGAAAATTTGGATGCTCCTGCTGAAGAACCCCCTACCTACCATACAAAAAAATCGAATCGGTAGTGGTAATATTATTGGAAAAGGAGTTATTCAAGATTTCTTCACTTGTGCCGGTGCTTTGCCCTGTATGGGCAGTTCTATTCTCCATAGAACTAGTAGTCTTGCGGACGATATTGCCATGCTTATCGTTGAACTTGAAAGGCAATTTATGCATATGCACACATCCATACAAAGAATTTTCCAAGAATTTTCTAATATCGAGCATTCCTTTGTTAAGCGTGCCGCTACTATCTTTTTGGCTCATGAATTCAGATTTATAATAAAAGAAGCCGAAGAAATCTTTGCGCTATAGGGTGGACGCTGGTCGTCCTCCCATAGAATCTATCCTCTTCGATCAAGAAGAAATTATGCGCTTTCAATCTCCTGACTATGTTGCTTTTAATGAAAACCTCAGAAAAAGGTGCCAATCAATATTTTAATTGATAGAATCTCTGAACTTAATGATGATTTGGCTATTCGAAATAATGATCTAGGATGCTCTCTTGAGTTTAGGCTCACAAGGTTCTGTCAAAAGAATGCTTATAATGATGAATTGGTTGTACAATATGAAGGGCCGAAAGAGGAACCTATACCTCCTAAAATTGATCTTGGGGACTTCTGTCCTATTAAATTTAGCCCTTTTGATTACTTTTGCTTGTCTCAAAGAAAACTTGCTGCCGAACGTAGAGAATATGAAATGAGTTTCACCGATCTATCTTATTACTATGGCAATACCTAGATCTATCCTCGCTTTTATGCCTAGCTAGGGGCGTTAAACGATAGCGCTTGTTGGGAGGCAACCCAATTTTATTTTTATTCCTTGATTTTTGCTACTTCTTACTAATAAATAAATTATCTATCCTATGTTTTGGTTGTGTTTTTTATGTTTAATTAGTGTTTGTGCCAAGTAGAACCGTTGGGAAGACTTGGGGAAAGTCTTGTTGAACTTCCTGTAAAAAACAGAAACTTTAGCGCTCACGAGAACTGCTGTCATTTTTATTTTAAGAGTGCTATTTAGTTAATTATTTTTGCAGATGATTAATAGATAAATTACTCACGTCCAGCAATTTATTTTAGAACTTTTGGGGTTCCATATCTTGCGCTAGCTACAGATTACTACAGACTGTTCTGTTTTTGACAGATTCTGTTTTTCGTGTGTTGTTTGCTTATTTTGATGAATCTATGGCTAGTAAAATAGTTTATAATCCATAGAGAAGTTGGAATACAGTAGGTTTAACACCAATATAAATAAATAATGAGTTCATTACAGTACCTTGAAGTGGTCCTTTGCTTTCTTTCGCTAATGGAGCTCACGAGTTTTCTACTTTAAGTTTTGTGTTGTGAAGTTTTCAAGTTTTGGGTGAATTCTTTTGATGGATTATGGAACAAGGAGTGGAAAGAGCCTAATCTTGGGGATGACCATGGCACCCCCAATATAATCCAAGGACACCAAAAATACAAAGCTTGGGTATGCCCCGGAAGGCATCCCCTCTTTCGTACACTTCCATCGGTAATTTACTTGGGGCTATATTTTTATTCACCAACATGATATGTGTTTTGCTTGGAGAATCTTGTATTATTTGTGTCTTTGTGTCTTAGTATGCCACAATCATCCTTGCTGTACACACCTTTTGTGAGAGCCATACATGAATTAAAATTTGATAGAATACTCTATGTGCTTCACTTACATCTTTTGAGCTATGTAGTTTTGCTCTATGTGTTTCACTTATATCTTTTGATCGTTATAATTTTGCCCTATGTGGTTCACTTAGATCTTTTAGAGAACGGTGGTGGATTTGTTTAAAAGAAACTATTGATCTCTCATGCTTCACTTAAATTACTTTGAGAGTCTCTTAATAGCATGGTAATTTGCTTAATAATAATATGCTTGGTGTTCAAGATTTGTGAAACTTTCTTTTGAGTGTGTTGAATACTAAGAAAGATTGAAGCATGATAATTGTTTTGAGATATGGAGGTGATAATATTAAAGTCATGCTAGTTGAGTAGTTTTAATTTAAAGAATACTTGTGTTAAAGTTTGTGATTCCCATAGCATGCACGTATGGTGAACCGTTATGTGATGAAGTCGGAGAATGATTTATTTATTGATTGTCTTCCTTATGAGTGGCGGTCGGGGACGAGCGATGGTCTTTTCCTACCAATCTATTCCCCTAGGAGCATGCGCGTAATACTTTGCTTTGATAACTTCTAGATTTTTGCAATAAGTATATGAGTTCTTTATGACTATTGTTGAGTCCATGGATTATACGCACTCTCACCCTTCCACCTTTGCTAGCCTCTCTAATACCGCACACTTTTCGCCGGTATCATACACCCACCATATATCTTTCTCAAAACAGCCACCATACCTACCTATTATGGCATTTCCACAGCCATTCCGAGATATATTGCCATGCAACTTTCCACCGTTCCGTTTATCATGACACACTCCATCATTGTCATATTGCATATTCCGGTACACCGCCGGAGGCATTCATATAGAGTCATATTTTGTTCTAAGTATTGAGTCGTAATTGTTGAGTTGTAAGAAAAATAAAAGTGTGATGATCATCATTATTAGAGCATTGTCCCAGTGAGGAAAGAATGATGGAGACTATGATTCCCCCATAAGTCGGGATGAGACTCCGGACGAAGAAAAGAGGCCAAAGAAGCCCAAATAAAAAGAGGCCATAAAAAAGAGAAAAGGCCCAAATAAAAAAATGAGAGAAAAAGAGAGAAGGGACAATGTTACTATCCTTTTACCACACTTGTGCTTCAAAGTAGCAGCATGATCTTCATAGTAGAGAGTCTCTCATGTTATCACTTTCATATACTAGTGGGAATTTTACATTATAGAACTTGGCTTGTATATTCCAATGATGGTCTTCCTCAAATTTCCCTAGGTCTTCATGAGCAAGCAAGTTGGATGCACACCCACTTAGTTTCTTTTTGAGCTTTCATATACTTATAGCTCTAGTGCATCCGTTGCATGGCAATCCCTACTCACTCACTTTGATATCTATTGATGGACATCTCTATAGCCCGTTGATACACCTAGTTGATGTGAGACTATCTTCTCCTTTTTGTCTTCTCCACAACCACCATTCTGTTCCACCTATAGTGCTATATCCATGGCTCACGCTCATGTATTGCGTGAAGATTTAAAAAGTAGAGTATGAAACAATTGCTTGGCTTGTCATCGGGGTTGTGCATGATTTAAATACTTTGTGTGGTGAAGATAGAGCATAGCCAGACTATATGATTTTGTAGGGATAACTTTATTTGGCCATGTTATTTTGAGAAGACATAATTGCTTTGTTAGTATGCTTGAAGTATTATTATTTTTATGTCAATATAAACTTTTGTCTTGAATCTTTCGAATCTGAATATTCATATCACAATTAAGAAGATTTGCATTGAAATTGTGCCAAGTAGCACTCCGCATCAAAAATTCTCTTTTTATCATTTACCTACTCGAGGACGAGCAGGAATTAAGCTTGGGGATTCCTGATACGTCTCCAACGTATCTATAATTTTTGATTGCTCCATGCTATATTATCTACTGTTTTGGAATATATTGGGCTTTATTTTCCACTTTTATATTATTTTTGGGACTAACCTATTAACCGGAGGCCCAGACCAGAATTGAAGTCTTTCGCCTATTTCAGTGTTTCGAAGAAACGGAACATCAAACAGAGTCCAAACGGAATGAAACCTTCGGGAACATGATTTTCTCACTGAACGTGATCTAGGAGACTTGGACCCTACGCCAAGGCATCAGAGAGGCGGTCACGAGGGCGAGGGGCGCACCCCCTGCCTCGTGGGCCCCTCGATGCTCCATCGACGTACTTCTTCCTCTTATATATACATACGTACCCCCAAACAAACAAAGAAGGAGCCAAAAACCTAATTGCACTGCCGCAACTTTCTGTATCCACGAGATCCCATCTTGGGGCCTGTTCCAAACCTCCGCCGGAGAGGTTCGTCATCACGGAGGGCTTCTACATCATCATAGCCTCTCCGATGAAGTGTGAGTAGTTTACCTCAGACCTTTGGGTCCATAGTTAGTAGCTAGATGGCTTCTTATCTCTCTTTGAATCTCAATACAAAGTTCCCCCTCTCTCTTGTGGAGATCTATTCGATGTAATCTTGTTTTTGCGGTGTGTTTGTTGAGACCGATGAATTGTAGGTTTATGATCAAGTCTATCTATGAATAATATTTGAATCTTCTCTGAATTCTTTTATGTATGATTGGTTATCTTTGCAAGTCTCTTCGAATTATCCGTTTGGTTTGGCCAACTAGATTGGTAGTTCTTGCCATGGGAGAAGTGCTTAGCTTTGGGTTCGATCTTGCGGTGTCCTTTCCCAGTGACAGAAGGGGCAGCAAGGCACGTATTGCATCGTTGCCATAGAGGATAACAAGATGGGGTTTATTTCATATTGCATGAATTTATCTCTCTACATCATGTCATCTTGCTTAAGGCGTTACTCTGTTTTTAACTTAATACTCTAGATGCATGCTGGATAGCGGTCGATGAGTGGAGTAATAGTAGTAGATGCAGAATCGTTTCGGTCTACTTGTCGCAGACGTGATGCGTATATACATGATCATGCCTAGATATTCTCATAACTATGCTCAATTCTGTCAATTGCTCAATAGTAATTTGTTCACCCACGGTAGAATACTTATGCTCTTGAGAGAAGCCACTAGTGAAACCTATGGTCCCGGGGTCTATTCTCATCATATCAATCTCCATCACTTTAATCTTGCTTTGCTTTTTTACTTTGCCTTTACTTTTCACTTTGCATATTTATACCAAAAATATTATTTCTATCAGATCTCACTCTTGTAAGTGACCATCAAGGGATTGACAACCCCTAATCGCGTTGGTTGCGAGTAGCTATCGTTTTGTGCAGGTACGAGGGACTTGAGCGTGGCCTCCTACTGGATTGATACCTTGGTTCTCAAAAACTAAGGGAAATACTTATGCTACTTTGCTGCATCATCCCTTCCTCTTCGGGGAAAACCAACGCTAGCTCAAGAGGTAGCAAGAAGGATTTCTGGTGCCTACTCGAGGACAACAATTATCTTTTTATCATTTACCTACTCAAGGACGACCAGGAATTAAGCTTGGGGATGCTTGATACGTCTCCAATGTATCTATAATTTTTGATTGCTCCATGCTATATTATCTATTGTTTTGGGCAATATTGGGCTTTATTTTCCACTTTTATATTATTTTTGGGACTAACCTATTAACCAGAGGCCTAGCCCAGATTTGCTGTTTTATGCCTATTTCAGTGTTTCGAAGAAAAGGAATATCAAACGAAGTCGAAACGGAACGAAATCAACTAGAGAAGTTATTTTTGGAAGGAAAGCAACCCAGAGAACTTGGAGTGCACGTCAGGGGAGACATTTGCTGTTTTATGCCTATTTCAGTGTTATCTTGATGTATCGCGAGCTTTGCTATTATATTTGGATCCTATAATGTTTCTTTCTCCCCTCTACTCTCTTGTAATGAATTGAGTTTCCCCTTTGAAGTTATCTTATCGGATTGAGTCTTTATAGATTTGAGAACACTTGACGTATGTCTTGCCGTGGATATCTGTGGTGACAATGGGATATCACATGATTCACTTGATGTATGTTTTGGTGATCAACTTGCGGGTTCCACCCATGAACCTATGCATAGGAGTTGGCACACGTTTTCTTCATGATTCTCCGGTAGAAACTTTGGGGCACTCTTTGAGGTTCTATGTGTTGGTTGAATAGATGAATGTGAGATTGTGTGATGCATATCGTATAATCATGCCCACGGATACTTGAGGTGACATTCGAGTATCTAGGTGACATTAGGGTTTTGGTTGATTTGTGTCTTAAGGTGTTATTCTAGTACGAACTCTAGGGCTGTTTGTGACACTTATAGGAATAGCCCAACGGATTGATTGGAAAGAATAACTTTGAGGTGGTTTCATACCCTACCATAATCTCTTCGTTCGTTCTCCGCTATCAGTGACTTTGGAGTGACTCTTTGTTGCATGTTGAGGGATAGTTATATGATCCAATTATGTTATTATTGTTGAGGCAACTTACACTAGCGAAAGTATGAACCCTAGGCCTTGTTTCAATGCATTGCAATACCGTTTACGCTCACCTTTATCATTCGTTACCTTGTTGTTTTTATAATTTCATATTACAAAAACTATTTTCTACTATCCATATTGCACTTGTATCACCATCTCTTCGCCGAACTAGTGCACCTATACAATTTACCATTGTATTGGGTGTGTTGGGGACACAAGAGACTCTTTGTTATTTGGTTGCAGGGTTGCTTGAGAGAGACCATCTTCATCCTATGCCTCCTACGGATTGATAAACCTTAGGTCATCCACTTGAGGGAAATTTGCTACTGTCCTACAAACCTCTGCACTTGGAGGCCCAACAATGTCTACAAGAAGAAGGTTGTGTAGTAGACATCAAGCTCTTTTCTGGCGACGTTGGCTGGGAGGTGAGTGCTTGAAGGTATATCTTTAGATCTTGCAATCGAGTCTTTTAGTTTCTTGTTTTATCACTAGTTTAGTTTATAAAAGAAAATTACAAAAAATGGAATTAAGTTTGTCTCATACGCTTCACCTTTTTAATATCTTTTGTGAGTATGATGGAAAGGATAATTTTGCTCAATTGCTAGAAGAAGAAATCTATAAAATGTTTGGCACTAAGTATTTGAATGATGATCATGATTGCAATGTTGTTAGTACGGATTCTTTGAATATCCATGATGCTAATGATGATTGCACTAGCTATGATGAAAATGCCTCCTATAAACATGTCAATTTTTGTGGACTAGACTGAGTTTGCAAGTACACACCAAATAGGGAAGATAGATATTGCAAGAGGCATAAGTACTTAGAAACTAAATTGTTGCAAGAAAGTCTTGATGATTGTGCTGAGAAATTCAATATTTTTCGCGCCCCTTGTGAACTTTGCAATCAACATGGTCATTTAAATCTCCAATGCAAGTTGTTTCATGACCGAATCGTATCCAAAAATTGTGATAATTTGATTACCCTTGAGCATCATAAAGAACTTTGTCTTCTTTTGGGGTATGAGGAAATGAAACGTATAACTGATGGTATTCCAAAGTTTAATCTTGATAAAGTTCTTCATTTTGATCTAGAGAAAATTTATATGTATTGTGCGGTGAATTGTATTGAAAATCCTTATATTGCCAACTACATAAAGAAAAGAAAACAAATAGAAGATGAAGAGAATACTAATAAAAGAGAAGAGACTTCCCAATACCCTCCTATTATTTCTTATGATGAATCAGGTAACGAGGAAGAGCCTCCTATTCTACCAATCTCATTAATAAGGAGCTCCAAAAAGAGGATTGAACCCACACATGATGTGGTGAAGAAAAAGAAAAGAAAAAGGAAGAGAGGTAAAAAGATATCTCTCCCAAATAATGCTGCTCCTATTACTATTGTGCCTCATGAAAATATAATTGTGGAAGATAACGATACTTCTTATGATCTTGAAAATCTTTTTGGCACTTGCTTGGAAGAATATGATAATTGCTATACTATTGGTGCTATCCATACTATTAATGATGAGAGTGGTTATGCTTATGATATGAAAAGGCCCAATATTGGGGAAGCTATGTTTGATGAGGATGACATATTTGAGAATATATTTGCTGCAATTAATGTTTGTCCCAAGCTTGGGGAAGCTATGATTAATGAAGATGATATTTTTAGTCTCCCAAGTTTTGATATGCAAGTTTATAATGATGATAGCATGCCTCCTACTTATGATGATTATTGTGATGATACTTATGCTATAAAAAGTAGTGATTATATTTATAAAACTTTTCATGGTTATGATTACCCCTTCTCTGAACATTACTCTTTTAATGTGGAAACAATTTATAGTATTCAAGTTTCCTATGATACTCCCACTATTCCGAATGAGAAGAATTTTGCTTATGTGGAGAGTAGTAAATTTTCTATGCAAGTAGATCATGAAAATAATTATTTAGGTGCTGGTTATATTGTTGAATTCATTCATGATGCTACTGAAAATTATTATGAGGGAGGAATATATGCATGTAGGAATTGCAATAATATCAAGTTTCCTCTCTATGTGCTTAAATTTTTGAAGATATGTTTGTTTTACCTTCCTATGCAAGTTGATTATTGTTCCCATAAGTTGTTTGCCCACAAAATCCCTATGCATAGTAAGTGGGTTAGACTTAAATGTGCTATCCATATTCTTCATGATGCTCTCTTTATGTTTCAATTCTTATCTTTTATGTGAGCATCATTGACATCATCATGCCTAGCTAGGGGCGTTAAACGATAGCGTTTGTTGGGAGGCAACCCAATTTTATTTTTGTTCCTTGCTTTTTGTTCCTGTTTAGTAATAAATAATCCATCTATCCTCTGTTTATATGTGGTTGTATACTTTTAATTAGTGTTTGTGCCAAGTAGAACCTTTGGGAAGACTTGGGTGAAGTCTTTATGATCATGCTGTAAAAAACAGAAACTTTAGCACTCACGAGAATTACTTCCAATTTTATTTGGAGAGTGCTATTTAGTTAATTCTTTTTGCAGATGATTAATAGATAAATTCCTCAGGTCCAGCAATTTATTTGAGAATTTTATGAGTTCCAGAAGTATACGTTTGATCCAGATTACTACAGACTGTTCTGTTTTTGAAAGATTCTGTTTTTCATGTGTTGTTTACTTATTTTGATGAATCTATGGCTAGTAAAATAGTTTATGAACCATAGAGAAGTTGGAATACAGTAGGTTTAACACCAATATAAATAAAGAATGAGTTCATTACAGTACCTTGAAGTGGTGATTTATTTTCTTGTACTAATGGAGCTTACGAGTTTTCTGTTAAGTTTTGTGTTGTGAAGTTTCTATGTTTTGGGTAAGGATTCGATGGACTATGGAATAAGGAGTGGTAAGAGCCTAAGCTTGGGGATGCCCGAGGAACCCCAAGGTAATATTCAAGGATAGCCAAGAGCCTAAGCTTGGGGATGCCCCGGAAGGCATCCCCTCTTTCGCCTTCGTTCATCGGTAACTTCACTTGGAACTATATTTTTATTTGCCACATGATACGTGTTTTGCTTGGAGCGTCAATTTATTTTGTTAGGATTTGCTTGCTGTTATTTGTAATAATTTTATGCATCTTTTATTTCAATAAAAGTGGCATTGATAGCCTTTACTATGCCTATTTTAGAAGTCCACATGTTGCTGTGTGAAAACAGAAAGTTTACCGCTGTTGCAAGAATTCCCTAGAAAAGTCAAAATGTGATAAAATGTCGAAACCTTTTGCATATTAAGCTCTGATAAATTTACTACAGTGGGAATTTTCTTTCATAATTTTTGGAGCTAGGGAAGTACGGATGTTGCTGCATTCTTTATAGACTATCCTGTTTAGGCAGATTGCTGTTATGTTTGCATTGTTTTCATATGTTTGCTTCTTTAATGATTCTATTTGAGGATAGGACTATTAAATATGCAGAGGAATTTAGTATGCAATGTTGAATAATAATTTTAGTGATTTGCTACAGTAGAGTATGATAAGGTTTTGGTAATGGTTTATACTAACTTATCTCACGAGTCCTTGTTGAGTTTTGTGTGGATGAAGCTTTTGAGATTTAGGGAGACCGTGATATGAGAGGAATTAAGGAGACACAAAAGCTCAAGCTTGGGGATGACCAAGGCACCCCAAGATAATATTTCAAGAAGTCTCAAGCATCTAAGCTTGGGGATGCCCCGGTTGGCATCCCACCTTTCTTCTTCAACAACTATCGGTTAGTACCGGTTGATCCTAAGTTTTTGCTTCTTCACATGATGTTTGCTATTCATAGATGCCATTTTGTTTTGCTTTGCTTGCTTTTTGAATAAAATACCAAGAGCTGAAATTATTAAATGTTAGAGAGTCTTCACATGGTTGCATAATTATTCAACTACTCATTGATCTTCACTTATATCTTTCAGAGTAGTTTGTCGATGCTCTAGTGCTTCACTTATATCTTTTAGAGCATGGTGGTAGTTTTATTTTGAAGAAATAGTGAACTCTCATCCTTCACTTAGATTATTTTGAGAGTCTTAAATATCATGGTAATTTGCTTAAAATCCTAATATGCTAGGTATACAAGATTAATAATAAAACTTTCTTATGAGTGTGTTGAATACTATGAGAAGTTTGATGCTTGATAATTGTTTTGAGATATGAGGATGGTGAGATTAGAGTCATGCTAGTTGAGTGGTTATGAATTTGAGAAATACTTGTGTTGAAGTTTGTTATTCCCGTAGCATGCACGTATGGTGAACCGTTATGTGATGAAGTCGGAGCATGATTTATTTATTGATTGTCTTCCTTATGAGTGGCGGTCGGGGACGAGCGATGGTCTTTTCCTACCAATCTATCCCCTAGGAGCATGCGTGTAGTACTTTGTTTCGATAACTAATAGATTTTTGCAATAAGTATGTGAGTTCTTTACGACTAATGTTGAGTCCATGGATTATACGCACTCTCACCCTTCCACCATAGCTAGCCTCTCTAGTACCGCGCAACTTTCACCGGTACCATACACCCACCATATACCTTCCTCAAAACAGCCACCATACCTACCTATTATGGCATTTCCATAGCCATTCCAAGATATATTGCCATGCAACTTTCCACCATTCCGTTCATCATGACACATTCATCATTGTCATATTGCTTAGCATGATCATGTAGTTGACATAGTATTTGTGGCAAAGCCACTGTTCATGATTCTTTCATACTTGTCACTCTTGATTCATTGCATATCCCGGTACACCGCCGGAGGCATTCATATAGAGTCATACTTTGTTTTAGTATCGAGTTGTATCATTGAGTTGTAAATAAATAGAAGTGTGATGATCATCATTCAATAGAGTATTGTCCCAAAAAAAGAGAGAGAAATGCCAAATAAAAAAATAAAGGCCAAAAAAAGGCTAAATGAAAAAGGGGGACAATGCTACTATCCTTTTACCACACTTGTGCTTCAAAGTAGCACCATGATCTTCATGATAGAGAGTCTTCTATGTTGTCACTTTCATATACTAGTGGGAATCTTTCATTATAGAACTTGGCTTGTATATTCCAATGATGGGCTTCCTCAAAATGCCCTAGGCACTACTAGGAAAAGGGCTATAGATGGAATTGACACTAATGGCGCACCAGACATGTGGTGCGCCATTACTATATACGAATGGCGCACCATGTGTTGGTGCGCCATTACTAGTTCAACTAGTAATGGCGCACCACGTCCACGATGCGCCATTAGTAATTTTTTTAAAAATTTTCAAAACTACTAATGGCGCACCGTGGGAGTGGTGCGCCACTACTAGTTGAACTAGTAATGGCGCACCATGCCACGGTGCGCCATTAGTAACTTGGCCCAAACATTCGCCCGAATGCCCCCCCCTCATGGATCGCCTTTTCAGTTTCAAAAAAATAAAAGAAAATGATAGAAATGTCAAAAAAAAGAAAATAAGATTCCCATGTGATATGTGGTCTAGTTGTTAGCAAAATTTACAAACATGATTTTTCGACTTTTTTGCAAAATCTCTCGAAAAGTGTTTTATATGAAAAATCATCTACTCGAAAAGTAATGGGCAGCTGTCCCTCCTGTCCCGACCGGACGCCCCAGAAACGAGAGGATGCACCGACTCTCGTGGCTAAATCGCACACTACACACCATCTCTCTATAGGAGTAGGTCGATGTGTCGCTCTCTCTAACACACACATGCTGTTAAACACACACACGCACGCGCACCGATGTAAAATGAATCTATATCTCAATTAATGAAGACTTGCATGTTACCATCCATATGTTACTACCTACTATGGAAGTAGTAACATAGACTAGTAACATATGCATGTTACTAGTCCAAGTTACTCACCACTATGACCAGCCTAGCAATGTAACCAAACGCTCCTTACTGTGCCTTGTTATCTCCCGCGGAAACCCAATGCATGGAGCGCAACTACGCATTGATGCATACATGACCCTGCATGGTAGCTAAAACGACATCTCTTAGTTGTTGTGATTAATTTTTGCGTTTAGAGACAGGAATCAGGGCTTTGATTGGAGGAAGGACCGGTCAAGTTTCTCCTTATCCTCCAATCTGCTTGCACCTCGTTTCGAAAAAAAATTTTGCTTGCACCTTGGTCCTGTTGCACCTTCTAATGTGACTTATTACACCTAGACGGAGGGAGTAGTACGAGATACAGTGGCACACTGACTTAGGTCGAATACAAGTGCCCAAAATTGTGTGCATGTTATAATATAGATTCACTTAAAATAGTACGTGAGCGGACAGAGGATCAATTGGACAATGTTCACGAGCAGTAGCGAGCTGTGTGAGGTAAGATACACTGTTGGCGCTTTTAATTTTTCTTATTAATTTTTTTGTTTCACCCCTTGACTGGTGGGACCCAACGTACTACGTGGAGAAAAGAAAGGTGACTAAGGCTGCGTTATTTCTGTACTAACAACACTGCTTTAAATCCCAAAAGACCTTACCACCAAAGCCACATGACACGATTATGATTTAAATCCCAATGACTCCCATGCAAAAAAACACGGCATGCTTGCGGGACCCCGGCTCCGAGAAACTAGAACGCCCCGTATTCTAGCCCAAAGATCGAGGAGAAGTCTCTGGAATATGGCACTGCTTGACATACAACAAATCAGCTCTTATTACGAGAATAATAATACAAGGGTCTGATGTTGCAAATAAGCACATCAGCATGGCGACACTACGCCTATGATACTACACTTGCTCTATGCTAGGAGCATAACAACTCGTAGCAGCGAAATACTTCTAGCAGCAGAACAACGACGAAGGTGGTGAACTCCACTCCGCAGGGACTCTGGCTGGGACACGATCTAGCTCGCACGAACGGAAACCACGACAAGCAATCAAGCAATCACGACATCACCTGCAATCTAGCATGACACGCCAGGTCAGTACATTGAATGTACTTGCAAGCTCACAACAACCAACATCATCAAGGCAAGACAACAACATAGCATTAAGCAGGTTAATTAAATTAACATCTACCATGATACGACAACAACTACTAAGCATGATATGAAACTACTACCATACTGATAAACCAACATCTCATTCCCAACAACAACCTCATACTTGGCTAACCGGCCAAGCAATATACCATCTCGACCACCTCGTGGTCCATATGATCACCTCGTGATCAAAACATCCACATGATCACCTCGTGATCAACATATCCACACGGTCACCTCGTGACCACATCACAAACTGAATGGTCATCCTCAAGATCATCTCAACATCATCAACATCCTGCCAAACTGTTACTGCTCACATACATCATATAAATCAACTATAAGTCATTCCGTCATGCGAGTGTTGATCGAACGGTGTGACCTAGTACGGACACGGCTATCGATAGCTTAAACACACACTCTGCAGAGGTAGCGCACTTTAACCACACCACGGAACCCATGGCCTCGCACTCCCATTCGGGTGGACCAACGGCGTTCTAAAAAAACCAACCTACTGCCATGACACTCTCCCGGCTACTCCGACCAACACCCCTTTTGGGTTCAGTCATGGGTGGCCCCGTGCCTACCAAAGGCACCAACGGCCACCGTCGTGGCAAAACAAAATGGTCCCAAGCGGGGACAAAAAGGCGCCTAACAACAACTACGGGCAAACAAGGCTTATGCCGTCTTACCCGATCAAGGTAGTGCCCGCGCATAACGTTCCCTCGTTGGAGGCACCGGCGAGAGGCCCGACAATAGACCACATTAGGGCCTTCCCAAAAAGGCAAATGTGGTTGCACTAGAAAAGCCCGATTTGGTGGCACCTGACCAACTTAATGATGAAAGTTATCCCCAAAATATAACCGTATTAACTGATACTCCAATATCATCTATCAACCTATAATCCAAGTCATAGCAATATCCAACAAATAATCCAAAGCTTAATATCGTCTTACCAAAATACTCCGAGGATAGCATAACACTACTATCATGATGAATCAACGAACGATAAGACTACCACTCAAATATCAAGAACTAACTATCCAACTATGATCCACATGCAAAATCATCTTCAACATCATGCTCCAAAACATAATATCATCTAGCATCATGATGAAAACAACACTAGCCACTAATAATCCAAAGGCAACATGATATCCAAAGTAATACTCCAATATGATACTAGATACCATCATGAAAATAATCATAATAGCCACTAAGAATCCAAAGGCACATGTCATCCACATAATCATCAAAACATAAGTCCTAGAACTCCAGGCAATATCATGGCAACATCAACATCAAAACAATACTCCGGGAAATGCCATGAACAAATCATACATATCTAATGCAATATTTTAAACAAGTTCTAATAAGTAAACCATGTCACTACATTGCAATCATGCAAATGGAGGGTGTGGCTTGCCTGGGGTGGAAGAAATCACCGGGAGAAAGTGCGAGAAACTCACGGAAGGGATCGCCGGAAAACGCACTCTCTTGGAGGGGGCTGAATAAGGGAAGGAAAAAATGGTCAATTCAGAATGTTAAAAACATGGTGAAGATGGTTCCATCAGAATGGGCTCGACGAAATGAAGACGTGGGCTTTGGAATCACCTGATTTGGAGCTACGGTTGAAAAGATACACTTGTTTTTCTGCTAGGGACCTATCTGTAAGAAAAATCTTAACAAATTGGGCTTGGACAGAAAAACAGAAAGCATGCTTTAAAGAATACGCCTTCGCTTCTGGGAAAACGTGTTCCCTGCTGAAACAGACACAGAATAAACTTTCAGATAAGGGAAGCATACTTTGCCTGAAGGATCAGGAGAAGACGCTTTCTGAAATTGAAAACACACTCACGGGTTTGCGCCTCCACTTAATCCAGTCAGCAGGGGCGGGGCCGCGGCTTGAGCCACTGCCAGGTGGGACCGCGGGGTCCACGACCAGCTGGCAGGGAGCGGCCTCATCTCCTTCCTCTCGCCCAACGCGCGCCCGTAGAGCAGAGGAGGCAGCAGCGAGGACGGCGCCGGCCCAGCCATCTCCGGCCACCTCCCGCCGGAGTGAGGGCACGGACGAGTGCGGCGAGACGTGCTGCACCTGTCTGCACCCTGCAGCAGCGCCAGAATGGAGCGGAACGACGGCGGCTTGCGGCGACTAAGAACGAGGGCGGCGGCCGAAACTTGGGCGCGTGGCCACTGCGGCTCCGGCGAGGAAAAGAGGGATGGGAGAGGTTCGCTGGGGTCTGGTTGAGCTACTGGTGGAGGAGGAATGAGGAGAGGGGCTTCGGCTTGAGCCAATTGGGGAGCATGGCCGCAGCGGCCATGGCGGCCAACCGAGGCGATGAGGGGCTCTGGAGTTGAACGGATGGGTCGGGGAAGTTTCTAGGAGTAAGTGAGGTCGAGTGGTGAGGTCGAGAGGCCTCGGGGTGGGCTTATATAGACGGGGGAGGAGGCACGGCCTCGGGTGCCGCCGCTCGCGTTCGACCGAAGCTCTGGCGAGGCTCAGCGGGCACGGGGTGGCGCGAGAAGGCGACGAGGGAGGTGCGGACGAGCTATAGAGGTGCACAGGGACGATCAGAACTCGGGGACAAGAGGAGAAAGAAGCCATGGCGCGAACAGAGACGGTCGGCTACAAGTTTCTCGTGGGCGTGCGGCAATGAGCCCTGACGAAGGGCTTACGGAGCGGGAGATGGATCCAGGAGGACGACAACGACACCGGGAACATGCTGGACAGGTCCGTGCTCACGGAGACGCCGAGCAGAGAAGGGGGCCGAGCAAGAAGACGCTCTGGACGCGGCCGGTGCGTGCCAAAACGGTGGTCACCACGCAGTTTGGCAAGTAGAAGATGCCAAGGGTTTGAAAATGATGTTTAGTGGTAAGTTCTTCGAGGGGAGGTTTCAACTGGGGTGGTAGATCTATGAAAGGAGCTGTGGTTAGATGGTAATCATCCTCTGAAGTTTACTGCAGTAAACTTGAACGTGCACTTGTGATTTACAGGGACTTGGTTGGGTCCAAAAAGTATGTCTAGTGTTATTAGCTTAGGAAGGACTATAATACTGAAGGTTTTGGGGGTATAATGGAGCACAAACTAATATAGTTGCTTTGTAACTCACATTATGGGTCCAGAATCAAAATCATGATGGTTCACTCACATAGAGTAACCCACTTGAGATGAAATTTGGCAAGGCTTAGTGATTTGGTCATAAGAAGACGCTGTAATTTTTTTGCACCAAATGGATTCACCAAAATGGTACTTCCTCCACAGCTATTCCCTCTATCCAGAAACTTGCAAAACTTCTAGAGAAATATTGGCTTTAAGAATTGATCCCAAAATTGGTGGAGAGATTTTATTTGGGTATGAGAATGCTCTGGTAAATGTTCAAAAAAATGAAGCAATATAAAATATACTTGCTTCATAACCTGAAAATATTGAGATAATCAAAGATTTGATCCCGTGCTCACATAGCTCAAGGCATGAAGCTGAAATTTGGAGGAGTGTGATAATATGAGAACATGAAGGAGTTTGGAAAATGTAAACTCATTTGGAAACTCCTAGCTAGTACTTCCTTCACAATGCCTTATGTCTGACAGAAAGTTTGAAAAATTACTGAGGAAGACTGGCTAGGCAAATACAGTTGAATTTTGGCATGAGGCAATGATTTGGTCATAAGAGAATGCCCAAAAGATTTGGGAGCAATCAGTAAAGTATAGGTAGCACTTCCTTCACAAAGTGCCCCTCTGGACAGAAATGAAGAATAATTATTGGGGAATTATGATTGGGCTAGGATAGGGAAGTTTTTTCATATTTTAGCAACATACGACCCAAAGAAATTATGAGAATTATTTGGGAATTTTTGGATGGACAGAAATATGGGTTGCTTCACAACCTAGGGCATATGAGGTTATTCCTTTTATTGAAAAAGGAATATTCCTGAGAAAAAGAAATTAGGGTTTGGTCAAGTAGTGAAGTGACATGATCTTGGCAAGGTTTTTAGAATGATTAGCCACTTGGGAGGGGGAATGAGGATGATTTCCCAGGTGGCAAGGTCAGAGAACCACTCCAAAAAAGAAAAACAGAGCAAAAATCACAGAAAAAGAAAAGGGCCAAAAACCAGGCTGTTACAACTCTTACCCCCTTAAAGAAATCTCGTCCTCGAGATTTAGTTGCTCAGGGAACAAGTATGACTTGAGGACACCATTTCCAGCTCGGGTATCCTTTTCCTTTAGTTATTGTTCCCCGAGAATTTCAGATGATCAACTTACCTTGCTCTGGGGTTGTTTGTTTCACCTTTCCCAAATTCTGGCAGATTTTTGCTCATATACCAATTCCTTTTGCTGACATTGATTTCCTCAGATCTTCCGTGATTTCCAATGAGGCTGAGCATAAACTTTTCTTTGGTCATGAAAATCTTTTACTTCTGTCATGGGGTTGCTTCAAATAATTGCAGGCCTTCTGGTTTCAATAAATGCGGAGAATTAATCATGGCGATCTTCTGACGGGATCTGACTGCTCATCGATGGTATTGATTTATTTTTATTTATTTCTTTGGCTCGAGTGTGAGATATGTACCAAAGATCTGACTGCCTTTTGTCAGGAGCAATATAACGGTGTATGGAGTTATAGCTGTGTCATACCTCAAATATTTACATCTTGAAACTGGCCTGACAAGGGCTGATGGACAAATGCTTTTCCTCATAGACTGACCATGTACTTGATTCCATCAGTGAGTATACCGGGTCTGAGCTGATCTTTCGGCTTTTGATTTTCTCATTTTGTCGGTATACCCAATTGGACTTTTCCACACTAACCATTCCAAGCGGGTCAGCGGGATATGAAATCCTTGTAAATTAGAGTAGGCCGCTGAGAGTATGCCTTTTGCGGATCCATATGGAATTACGGCCTCCGACAGATTTGGGTATCCGGACCCTGATGGTCTTGCAAAAATCATCATACCTTTGATGCCAGTCTCACCCTTTAACGGTCATGATTTTCTTTGTGAGGATACCTTACTGGAATAACTTGGCCACACCTGTCCTTGATTCTTCATATGACCAGGGATGTGATTAGTGCAATATTTTTTATATTATCCCTTGTGCATGTTTTCTGACCTGGGTCCGCACCCATATGACATATACCGGGGTTTGTAGATGTACGGAGCTCATTGTTGAGGCCAATTTTACAAGGAGGTGACAAGGTTTTTAGGACATCTCCTTGTTAGTTGCGGGGATAATGACCTTGATGACCATTGTCAAGACTGCTTATCCTGTGATGTCATCCCCAGATCTTGTCAATTCTGGTAATTCATGGGATGTATCTCTGCTTATTTTTCCTTGTCGGACTCGTGAGGTTGTGGGATCCTTACTTTCCTTAGGTATATCTGCTGGATCCTTGCTGCATCTCATATGAGTGGCTGATATGACTAGGGATGCTTGCTCACCATATATAAGAACCATATGCGACCAAACACTTGATTCTTGAAGAATACGCATGCCCCGACTGATTTGTGCATCCGATAAAAATGTTGCGAGTCTGATTCGGTACTGCCATATGTTGGCAACTCATCATATATCCTTTGAGGATGGTGTATTAGGATGATACTGACGCAGACTGAATGGCTTACGAGAGAAGCCATCCGAGTAGCTTGCTGAGGAAGACTTGTTAACTTCTGCTCATATCTTTTGTCTGGGTATCGTGCAGAAAAAAGTTCTATAGCTTACACACGAAGCTTGGTCTGATAATTGTGCTGGAGAAGCCTGAGTTTCGTACTTGAGAAGCTTCCCCTCGGGTTTGCTGGTTGAGAAAAAATCATTTTCGTCTGTCAGAAGCTTTTACCGAGGTATCTTGCTGAGAAAGACTGGGTATCTTGGACTAGAAATTGTTCACATATCATGTTGAGGAAAATTGAGGAGCCTTGCATCATAAATTTCTTCCGATAACGTGTGGAAGAAGACTGAGTTTCTCATATCCAAAACTTCATACTATGATATGCAGACTGAAAGCCATACACACACCTATAATATTCTGCGGCTAATTATTTGCATGAGAAAATTTGGTTGACTGTCTTCCTTGAGCATATCACATTTTGATTTTTATTTCGGATGATAACATATTCCAAGCATCATGCATTGTTGAGCCAAAATTTTGTATATGATCCATACCTTTGACTAAAAATATACCGTTGAGCTTGTACCTGACTTGTCTTGCTGCTAACTTGATCATTACTGCTGTGAGGATATTGTACTGATGTAGACTTGAGTTATCAGTACGGTTGTGAGGAGTGCACATTAATGCAAAATTGATTATCAGCCTCAAGATTAGATATTCCCCATTTCACTGCACTCGGCTCAGAATTCTCTTCTGTTTAGCTGAGTTTCCAAATATTTGAACTCCTTGCTGATTCTTCGGGTCCGGTGTCGGTTGAGGAGCAACTTCCATAAGGGGAAAAATAATGTAACACCGGGGCCCAAAAAGAAAGAAGCAAAAGAAAACTCAACTAAACAAAAGCACAAAACAACAATCACTACACACTCAAACAAAGTCACATAGTATTGCTAGTCACACAATATGCATGCCTACTTAACCACACAAATCTCATGGGATATCTGGTTCTACGATCTAGCATGCAGTGACGGTGTGCACGAGGACGAATAAATGTGTGGAAGAATTGGTGTAAACAGCGCCACACGAAGTGCTAGCTTAGCCAGGTAGCAACCTGGACCAGCTCGGAGGCGAGGACGTACTTGGTAACCATGTAGCAGGACACAAATGTCGTTGCCACATTATTATCAAGCGGACGAAAAATATCCGTACTCTTCCAAGAAATAAGGATAGCGGGGAAACTGAGTCTACTGCCATTGCCCTTTCTTGATGACTAAGACCATTAAGGGTTGCTAACACGACAAGAAAAAGGGATGATCCGGGGTAGAAGCATGGCTACCACCGAAACAAAAAGAGGCTGAAGGAAGGAATTCAGCGCGATACCTGAGCACCATTTTTGCAAACAGTGTCGGGATCACTTGACGTCACTCTGTTGGGACATAAATGACGCCAAACACCAAAGAACAGGCAAGAAAAGAAAGCTGGAGAAATGTAGGGGCTGAGCTGTAGTGGATCCGAACCGATGCCATCTACACTCACCAGATAAATCGTCAGTAGCAAAATAATAAGGCTATATGCAAGCTATGCAACAAAAAAATGCTACAACCAAATACAATATACAAGCCGGATTTTAAACTACTAATTTCTACCAGTTTCTACCGCTCGCGCTGACAAGGGCGTCCTACAGCTAGACCTGCTCTGATACCAAGCGTTGTGGCACCCCGACTCAGAGAAACCGGAATGCCCCGTATTCCATCCCAGAGATAGAGGAGGTCTCTGGAATACGACACTGCTTGACATGGAACAAATCAGCTCTTATTACAAGAATACTAATATAAGGGTCTGATGTTACAAAGAAGCACATCAGCACGGTGACACTACGCTTGCGACACTACACTTGCTCTATGCTAGCAGCAGAAAAACTCGCAGCAACAGAAGAACGACGAAGGTGGTGAACTCCACTTCGCAAGAACTCTGGCTAGGACACAATCTAGGTCGCACGACAAGCAATCAAGAAATCACGACATCACCTACAATCTAGCATGACACGCCAGGTCAGTACATTGAATGTACTTGCAAGCTCACAACAACCAAAAGCATCAAGGCAAGACAACAACATAGCATTAAGCAGGTTAATTAAATTAACATCTACCATGATACGACAACAACTACTAAGCATGATATGAAACTACTACCATACTGATAAACCAACATCTCATTCCCAACAACAACCTCATACTTGGCTAACCGGCCAAGCAATATACCATCTCGACCACCTCGTGGTCCATATGATCACCTCGTGAGCAAAACTTCCACATGATCACCTCGTGATCAACATATCCACACGGTCACCTTGTGACCACATCACAAACTGAATGATCATCCTCAAGATCATCTCAACATCATCATCAACATCCTGCTAAACCGTTACTGCTCACATACATCATATAAATCAACTATAAGTCATTCCGTCACGTGAGTGTTGATCGAACGGTGTGACCTAGTACGGACGCGGCTATCGATAGCTTAAACACACACTCTGCAGAGGTATCACACTTTACCCACACCACGGAACCCATGGCCTCGTACTCCCATTCGGGTGGACCAATGGTGTTCCAAAAAAACCGACCTACTGCCATGACACTCTCCCGGCCACTCCGACCAACACCCCTTTTGGGTTCAGTCCTGGGTGGCCCCGTGCCTACCAAAGGCACCAACGGCCACCGTCGTGGGAAAACAAAACGGTCCCAAGCGGGGATAAAAAGGCGCCTAACAACAACTACGGGCACACTTAGCTTATGTCGTCCTACCCGATCAGGGTAGCACCCGTGCATAACCTTCCCACATTGGAGGCACCGACGAGAGGCACGACAATAGACCGCATTAGGGCCTTCCCAAAAAGGCAAATGTGGTTGCACTGGAAAAGCCTAGTTTGGTGGCACCTGACCAACTTAATGATGAAAGTTAGCCCCAAAATATAACCGTATTAACAGATACTCTGATATCATCTATCAACCTATAATCCAAGTCATAGAAATATCCAACAAATATTCCAAAGCTTAATATCATCTTACCAAAATACTCTGAGGACAACATAACACTACTATCATGATGAATCCATGAACGATAAGACTACTACTCAAATATCAAGAACTAACTATCCAACTATGATCCACATGCAAACATCATCTCCAACATCATGCTCCAAAACATAATATCATCTAGCATCATGATGAAAATAACACTAGCCACTAATAATCCAAAGGCAACATGATATCCAAAGTAATACTCCAAAATGATACCAGATACCATCATGAAAATAATCATAATAGCCACAAAGAATCCAAAGGCACATGTCATCCACATAATCATCAAAACATAAGTACAAGAACTCCAGGCAATATCATGGCAACATTAACATTAGAACAATACTCCGAGAAATGCCATGAACAAATCATACATAGCTAATACAATATTTTAAACAAGTTCAAATAAATAAACCATGTCACTGCATTGCAATCATGTAAATGGGGGGTGTGGCTTGCCTGGGGTGGAAGAAATCACCGGGAGAAAGTGCGAGAAACTCACGGAAGGGATCGCCGGAAAACGTACTCTCTCGGAGGGGGCTGAATAAGGGCAGGGGCAAAATGGCCATTTTCAGAATGTCAAAATATGGTGAAGATGGTTCCATCAGAATGGGCTCAACGAAACAAAGACGTGGGCTTTGGAATCACCTGATTTGGAGCTATGGTTGAAAAGATACACTTGTTTTTTTGCCAGGGACCTATTTGTAAGAAAAATCTTAACAAATTGGGCCTGGACAGAAAAAACAGAAAGCGTACTTTAAATAATACGCCTTTGCTTCAGGGAAAATATATTCCGTGCTAAAACAGACACATAATACGCTTTTAGATAAGGGAAGCGTACTTTGGCTGAAGGATCAGGAAAAGACGCTTTCTGAAAGCGAAAACGCACTCACGGGTTTATGCCTCCACTTAATCCAGTCAGCAGGGGCGGGGCCACGGCTTGAGCCACTGCCAGCTGGGACCGCGGGGTCCACGGCCAGCTGGCAGGGAGCGGCCTCATCTCCTTCCTCTCGCCCGACGCGCACCCGCAGAGCAGAGGAGGCAGCATCGAGGCCGGCGCCGACCCAGCCATCTCCGGCCACCTCTCACTGGAGTGAGGGCACCGGCGAGTGCGACGAGACGTGCCGCACCCATCTGCACCCAGCAGCAGCACCAGGATGGAGCGGAACGACGGAGGCTTGCAGCGACCGAGAATGAGGGCGGCGTCCGAAACTTGGGCGCGTGGCCACTGCGGCTCCGGCGAGGAAAAGAGGGATGGGAGAGGTTCGATGGGGTCTGGTTGAGCTACTGGTGGAGGAGGAATGAGGAGAGGGGCTCCGGCTTGAGCCAATCGGGGAGCGTGGCTGCGGTGGCCATGGCGGCCAACCAAGGCGATGAGGGGCTCTGGAGTCGAACGGATGGGTCGGGGAGGTTTCTAGGAGTGAGTGAGGTCGAGTGGTGAGGTCGAGAGGCCTCAAGGTGGGATTATATAGACGGGGGAGGAGGCACGACCTCGGGTGCCGCCGCTCGCGTCCGACCGAAGCTCTAGCGAGGCTCAGCGGGCACGGGGTGGCACAAGAAGGCCACGAGGGAGGTGCAGACGAGCTACAGAGGTGCACAGGGACGAGAAGAGCTCGAGGACAAGAGGAGGAAGCAGCCATGGCGCGAACAGAGATGGTCAGCTATATGTTTGTCGTGGGTGCACGGCGACGAGCGCTGGCGGAGGGCTTACAGAGGGGGAGATGGCTCCAGGAGGACGGCGACGACGCGGGGAACACGCTAGATAGGCCCGTGCTCGCGGAGACACCGAGCAGAGAAAGGGCCTGAGCAAGAAGACACTCTAGACGCGGCTGGTGCATGCCAAAACGGTGGTCACCGCGCAGACTAGCAAGGAGAAGATGCCAAGGGTTGGCAAATGATGTCTAGTGGTAAGTTCTTCCAGGGGAGGTTTCAACTGCGGTGGTAGATCGATGAAAGGAGTTGTGGTTAAATGGTAATCATGTTCGGAAGTTTACTGCAGTAAACTTGAACGTGCACTGGTGATTTACAGGGACTTGGTTGGGTCCAAAAAGTTTGTCTGGGGTGATTAGCTTAGGAAGGACTATAATCCTGGAGGTTTGGAGCATAATGGAGCACAAACTAATATAGTTGCTTTGTAACTCACATTATGGGTCCAGAATCAAAATCATGATGGTTCACTCACATAGAGTAACTGAGGGAGTCCTGGATTAGGGGGTATCCGGACAGCCGGACTATATCCTTTGGCCGGACTGTTGGACTATGAAGATATAAGATTGAAGACTTCGTCCCGTGTCCGGATGGGACTCTCCTTGGCGTGGAAGGCAAGCTTGGCAATACGGATATGTAGATCTCCTTCCTTGTAACCGACTCTGTGTAACCCTAGCCCCCTCCGGTGTCTATATAAACCGGAGGGTTTAGTCCGTAGAACAACAGACAATCATACCATAGGCTACCTTCTAGGGTTTAGCCTCTCTGATCTCGTGGTAGATCAACTCTTGTACTACTCATATTATCAAGAACAATCAAGCAGGACATAGGGTATTACCTCCATCAAGAGGGCCCGAACCTGGGTAAACATCGTGTCCCCTGCCTCCTGTTACCATCCGCCCTAGACGCATAGTTCGGGACCCCCTACCCAAGATCCATCGGTTTTGGCACCAACATTGGTGCTTTCATTGAGAGTTCCACTGTGCCGTCACCATAAGGAAGGATGCCTTGTCTTGTTGTTAAAAACAACATTACCGTTGGGGGAGCCCTGGCTATCGGCCAAACTCTCTGGCTAGGCAGTTTCATCATGACCGCCCGTTCGGCTGCTGCACCGACGATGACTTCTCGGGTCATCAAAAACAGCCTCCACGTCGGCTCGGAATTTGCCGAGTAGATGGATCCAATGGAGCTCTCATCCCTAAACAAGCTCTTGGATCACATCGCCGCCTTGGGAGTCTCTATGGACTATGATTGGATTGGGCTTAAACCCGATCAAAGGGAGATTAACTCTCCGCCGATCACCCATCATATTGCGGTGGTGGAGGAACAATGCAGCGATTCTTCCTCTATCTTGAGGACTAACTATGTCCGGATTCCTGAGCTCTCCGAGCTGGATACCCGTTTACGGGAGGACATCACCCAAGCCCTGAACCTAGAGTCAGGCGGCGGGCCAGACTTATCGGGCAACATCCCGGAACCCGAACTTCCAAGATTGGAAACTCCTTGGCCCCTGGGTCTCAGATCGGGTAAGGGTTCAGACTCAAATCCACCCACCGACCCAAACATAAACAATCTTTCCCACATCAGGCAAGCGCCCCAGGAAACAGTACATCATTATTGGGCCAGATTCCTCCTTGTGATGAACAAGGTTAAGGACTGTCGCGAGGAAGACGCAGTCTCATTTTCCGCAATAATTGCACGGACAAGGGAATCCTTAACGCCATAAGTCGTCGTGACATATCACGCTTCGCTGACTTGGCGTCCATAGTACGAAAGTACTGTGCGATGGAAAGCGCCTGGAAAACCGAAACGAAATTTTGGGATAATCTGGCTCCAAATATACACCCAATCCGAAGTAAAAGGGTGCACTATCATAAGACACCCGAGTTAATTACAAAGAAGCAAAAACCCTCTACAGGGCGTGGAACCGTATTGGAGGTATGGCTCAACGGACCCTGCAAAATTCATAGTACATCGGATACCATATCAACACACAACCTTAGAGCATGTTGGGTACTCCAGCAGGTGGCCAAAAGTGGTGAGGATCTTCTCATCCCAGATGCCACAGAGCACCATCCCGGGGATAACAATACGGTATTAACAGTCTTTGAAACCTTCGCATCAAATAATAGGCGCAAATGAACACTCCGTAGTCTTGCCCAAATCTGCCACATGGCAGCAATAAATCCATGGAGTGACACGGCTATTACCTTCAATGCCAGTGATGAACCTAAATTCCGAACAGCCTGAGAACCAGCTGCACTGGTCCTCAGTCCAATTGTGGACGGCTCTCGACTCACCAAAGTACTCATGGACGGCGGCAGTGAATTAAACCTCATCTATGAGGAAACTCTTCAAAAAATGGAAATAGACTGGAACCCCATTGAGCAAAGCAGCACAACCTTCAGAGGAATCATCCCTAGTCGGGAAGCACGCAGTGTTGGGAAAATCACACTAGATGTGGTATTTGGCACACCAGAGAACTATAGGTCCGAAGAAATTACATTCCAAGTGGCCCCGTTCAGTAGCGGATACCATGCCCTTTTAGGGCGGGAGGCGTTCACGATCTTCCAAGCCATACCCCATTACGGGTACATGAAGCTCAAAATGCCCGGGCCCAACGGAATCATCACTCGCGCTAGTGATCCGGACATAGCACTCCGCGCCAAAAACAAAATAGCCACATTGGCCCTTGAGGAATTATCCGAAGCCCTTTCGGCCGAGGAATTAACTGCGCTACGCTCCACAGTGGACAAGGACGACATGATACTTGACAAGAGATCCAAGTCCACCTCTTTTAAACCAGCGGATGAAATAGTCAAATTCCAAGTCCACCCAACGGATCCTACAAAAACAGCCTCCATCGGGGCACAGTTAAACCCTGCCGTGGACGCCACACTAAGAGAGTTCCTGCACGAGAATTGGGACATATTCGCCTGACACCCCTCGGACATGCCAGGAATCCCACACAGGCTGGCCGAGAACAGCCTTAATATTCTAAAGGGAATCAAGTCGGTCAAGAAGACTCTTCGGCGTTTCTCTGAACCTAAGAGACAAGCTATGGGAGAGGAACTAGCCAATTTATTGGAGGCCGGATTCATTAGAGAAATAAAACACCCGGACTGGCTAGCAAACCTGGTAATGGTACCAAAGAAGGACAAATCCTGGCGCTTATGTGTCGATTTCAAGGACCTCAACAAGGCTTGCCCAAAGGATCCCTTCCCCCTCCCCCGCATCGATCAAATGATCGATGCTACCGCAGGACATGATTCATTGTGTTTCCTCGATGCATACTCCGGCTACCACCAAATCAAGATGGCGGAGTCCGACCAAGCCGCAACAGCATTTATCACACCATACGGCCCCTTCTATTTCAACACAATGCCTTTTGGGCTCAAAAACGCCAGGCAACATATCAGCGCATGATACAGACATGTCTGGAGAAACAGATCGGCAAATCAGTAGAGGCATACGTAGATGATGTGGTCGTCAAAACCAAACACGTCGACACTCTAATAGACGACTTGAGGCTCACATTCGACAACCTCCGAACATACTACATCAAGCTCAATCCAGAAAAATGCATTTTCGGTGTTCCAGCGGAAAAGCTCATGGGTTTCATTGTCTCCAGTAGAGGAATTGAAGAAAATCCGGCCAAAATCCAAGCTCTGTCATAGTTGGCTATCCCAACGGACCTCAAACAAATCCAGAAATTAACCGGATGTGTGGCGGTTCTAAGCCGCTTTATCTCCCACTTAGGAGAAAAGGCATTACCCCTTTATCGCCTCCTTCGGTGCACCGAACACTTCGAGTGGATGGACGCTGCCACAGCCGGATTGGAAGAAATAAAAGCCATACTGGCATCCAACCCAATCCTGGCCGCGCCAAACATCGGCGAACCAATGCTATTATACATTGCGGCAACTCATCAGGTTGTAAGCGCAGTGCTCGTCATCGAACGAGAAACGGACGGACATAAAGTCCCCCTTCAAAAGCCGGTATATTATGTATCCACTGTCCTCACTCCATGCAAATCACGGTACCCACATTATCAAAAGATAGCCTATGCGGTATTCATGGCATCCCGGAAGCTGCGACACTACTTTCAAGAGTGTTCAATTACAGTAGCCTTAGAAGTGCCACTTAATGATATTATAAACAACCGTGACGCCACGGGCCGGATTGCCAAATGGGCCATTGAGCTCCTCCCGTTCTACATAACATACAAACCCCGGCGAGCCCATTAAATCGCAAGTATTGGCCGACTTTGTCGCCAAATGGACGGAAGCCGAACTCCCTAAAGAGTACGGCACATACTCCAATTGGATCATGCACTTCGACGGCTCCAAAATGCTGGCTGGTCTGGGGGCTGGCGTCGTCCTGACGTCCCCAACCGGAGATACAGTTCAATACGTACTCCAGATACTATATACAGACTCCAACAATGCAGCCGAATACGAAGCCCTGTTACATGGTCTTCGGATGGCAGTTTCCATGGGCATTCAACGCCTGGAGGTGCGTGGGGATTCGAACCTCGCAATATCCAAAATAAATGGAGACTTCGATGCCAAGGATCCGAAAATGGAGGCCTATTGCAACACTGTCCTAAAGATGTCAGCTCGGTTCGAGGGGCTCGAATTTCACCATGTGGCCCGGGAAAACAATCAGGCGGCGGATATCCTCGCCCGCATCAGTGCAAAACGCGATGCGGTCCCCCCAACATCTTTTTGGAGAGGTTGTTTAAGCCATCCGTGGTATGGGAAGGGGACACCGGTAACAATAGTCTGGACCCGGCCAAAATGCCCGATACCGAACACTCTGACATAATTGGAGGCTGTGTCACCGAAATAACACCTTCAGCCCACGTAATAATGGCCATCATGGCCCCGTGGACAGAACCATTCCTAGCCTAACTAACTAGGCAGGAACTTCCCGAGGACCAAAATGAGGCACGCTGCATTGTGCGGCGATCTAAAGCCTACAGGGTCCACGAGGGAGAGCTGTATAAAAAAAGCACTACCAGAGTCCTTCAAAGGTGCATCTCCGAAGAGGAAGGGCGGACGCTTTTGGCAAAAATTCACGCCGGACTCGGCGGCCACTATGCTGCAGCCCGGGCCCTTGTAAGCAAGGCCTTCCATACATGTTTTTATTGGCCGACGGCCCGGGTAGATGCACATGACTTGGTCCAACGCTGCGTCGGTTGCCAGCTTTTTGCAAACCAAAGCCACATGCCACCCACTGCCCTCCAAATAATCCCCATTACCTGGCCCTTCGTGGTCTGGGGGCTTGACATGGTTGGACCCCTTAAAGGGGGAACCCATAAGAAAAAAAATACTTACTAGTCATGGTGGATAAATTCACCAAATGGATAGAAGCTAAACCTATTAAAACGGCTGAATCCGGACCGGTGATAGACTTCATATCCGGGGTTGTACACCATTATGGCGTCCCCCACAGCATCATCACTGACAACGACATGAACTTCACGGCCGACGAGGTAAAACTCTGGTGCAGCAACATGGGCATCAAGCTCGATTATGCTTCTGTCTATCACCCTCAAACTAACGGCCAAGTTGAGCGAGCAAATGGTCTTATCATGAGCGGCATCAAACCCAGATTAGTGCGGTCCTTAAAGGAGTCTAACACGCACTGGGTAGAGGAGCTCGACTCCGTACTCTGGGGGCTGCGGACCACGCCGAATCGTACTACCGGATACACTCCCTTCTTTATGGTGTACGGCGCAAAGGCGGTTCTGCCCTGCGACATTATTTATGACTCACCTCGAGTGCGCATGTACGAAGAAAGAGAAGCCGAGCTCGACCAGCAGGACAGTCTGGACACCCTGGAGGAGGAGCGCGATGTGGCAAAACCCCGTTCCGCATTCTATCAACAACATGCTCGAAGATACCAAAGCAGAGAAGTACATGCCAAAACTTATAACGTTGGCGAGCTAGTTCTACACCTGCCGGAGAAGAAAAAGACCAAGCTCGAGCCCAAATGGAAAGGTCCCTTCATTATTGACCAAGTTCTGAACGGTGGAGCGTACCGTCTGCGGGATGCATCGAATAATTGACTTGAGCCGAACACATGGAACGCAGCCAGGCTCCGAAGATTCTACGCCTAGTGCCGGACTCTATGTTTGTCTCCTTCCTCTGTCCATTTTTTGCATATACATTATCTGTCTTTTCTCTCTTTCTTTCTTTTATTCTTTCTCAAGGCCTTCAAGGGCCAACTTGTGCCTTGCTTGCACACTATTGATGCGCTAACCGCGCTCATTATACCTGGGGGCTTCTTACACAGAAGCTTAATTATTTATCTGGGCTTCATGCCCCACACATGTGTCATTCTTCCGCACGTACCTTTTCTTCGCCATTATATGCATCGATATGACTTACGTTTTGGCCAAGCTGGGTTGCCTGGCTCTTGTATTTATGCCCTACGTTCCCGTTAATTCGGCTAGGGCATAAGGGGAGCACCTCTGCGATTGTTACTGCTGGGTCAGCCGGATGTGTACCTCAGACTGGGTGAAGCCGAAAGCTAGCGTTCTTAAGGGAATATTCGGTCGGTGAACAAAAGATGATTTTTATTTATTTTCCATATGTGCCCCCAGATGTTTTTGCCTGCGTCTCCTCTCGCAGTCCGGACATGCACTTTAGGGCATGCGTACCCAGGGAAAGGAACCCTAAGCGGAACTATTCTCCCTGGAAGATGTTTCTTACTACCCATGTAATATAACATAACTAGTTGGGTACTTGTCTGTTCAAGCACTAATGACCCCTACGCCTGGTTTCCACGCATACCCTGGTTCTTATATAACCGCGCGGGTATTCGGATACACTCCGGACTATCGGGTCCCGAGGTTGAAGCGAAAAGGTCCGCCATGACAAATGATTTACAGTCCAACTAGAAGGCATTATACATGTCACTTTAATTACATAGTCATGCAGATTGACTAAATTCCTCTTCTACACCATCCAACAGGCTGTCTAGCCTACAATCCTGTTGGGAATACTTTGCGGCTAATTCTACTTGCCCATACACTAAGCTAACGGGGATCTCTTTCCCATCGGGCCCCACAGGTCCGACCTCGGCCATGTGGTTTGGGTCAGCCTTGGTATACCGCGTCTTCACCATGGCCCAGGCTTCCCTAGAACCTTGATGGCAGGCCGATATCTTCCATAATCGGAAGTGCCGCCGTGCTCCCTTGAGCTTCTCCAAGCTCTCCACTGCCTCCTGGCAGGGAGACGGATGGCCACAAGGCCTGGGCAATACCTTGCATCACCCGCTGAACTTGTTCGTGCAGTTGTGAGAGCTCAGGTAGAAGATCACCCACAGACCCGGGCATCACCTCCGTGGGACGACCCATCAGCATACCTGCAGACATAACTCTGTTAGCCGGCTTCTTTGCCGCACTCTTTTAAAGGGTTTGTTCAAGCACTTACTGAAAAATGCCGCGTCGAAGCCGCTTATTCTCCTTCACGGAGCCCGCAAGATGGGCTCGAACATCTTTCAGTTCCACGCTCAGCTTGGTATTGGCGTCTTGGAGATTGTTTTTCTCCCGCATGACCTTAGTCAGCACATGTTCGCCAGCCTTTAACTGTCGTACGACATGCTGGTCCTCTAGATTCGCTCCGGAGTCATCTGCAATATCTATGGTTAGATCTGCATCCATGTGATACGTCTCCAACGTATCTATAATTTTTGATTGCTCCATGCTATATTATCTACAGTTTTGCACTATATTCGGCTTTATTTTCCACTTTTATATTATTTTTGGGACTAACCTATTAACCGGAGGCCCAGCCCAGAATTGCTGTATTTTGCCTATTTCAGTGTTTCGAAGAAACGGAATATCAAACGGAGTCCAAACGGAATGAAACCTTCGGGAACGTGATTTTCTCACTGAACGTGATCCAAGAGACTTGGACCCTACGCCAAGGCATCAGAGAGGCGATCACGAGGGTGGGGGGCGCGCCCCCTACCTCGTGGGCCCCTCGATGCTCCACCGACGTATTTCTTCCTCCTATATATACATACGTACCCCCAAACGGACAGAATAGCAGCCAAAAACCTAATTCCACCACCGCAACTTTCTGTATCCATGAGATCCCATCTAGGGGCCTGTTCCGGAGCTCCGCCAGAGAGGGCCGTCATCACGGAGGGCTTCTACATCATCATAGCCTCTTCGATGAAGTGTGAGTAGTTTACCTCAGACCTTTGGGTCCATAGTTAGTAGCTAGATGGCTTCTTCTCTCTTTTTGGATCTCAATACAAAGTTCTCCCCCTCTCTTGTGGAGATCTATTCGATGTAATCTTCTTTTTGCGGTGTGTATGTTGAGATCGATGAATTGTGGGTTTATGATCAAGTCTATCTATGAATAATATTTGAATCTTCTCTGAATTCTTTTATGTATGATTGGTTATCTTTGCAAGTCTCTTCGAATTATCTGTTTGGTTTGGCCAACTAGATTGGTAGTTCTTGCCATGGGAGAAGTGCTTAGCTTTGGGTTCGACATTGCGGTGTCCTTTCCCAGTGACAGAAGGGGCAGCAAGGCACGTATTGCATCGTTGCCATCGAGGATAACAAGATGGGGTTTATTTCATATTGCATGAATTTATCTCTCTACATCATGTCATCTTGCTTAAGGTGTTACTCTATTTTTAACTTAATACTCTAGATTCATGCTGGATAGCGGTCGATGAGTGGAGTAATAGTAGTAGATGCAGAATCATTTCGGTCTACTTGTCACGGGTGTGATGCTTATATACATGATCATGCCTAGATATTCTCATAACTATGCTCAATTCTGTCAATTGCTCAACAGTAATTTGTTCACCCACCGTAGAATACTTATGCTCTTGAGAGAAGCCACTAGTGAAACCTATGGCCCCGGGGTCTATTCTCATCATATCAATCTCCATCACTTTAATCTTGCTTTGCTTTTTTACTTTGCCTTTACTTTTTACTTTGCATCTTTATACTAAAAATACCAAAAATATTATATCTATCAGATCTCACTCTCGTAAGTGACCGTGAAGGGATTGACAACCCCTAATCACGTTGGTTGTGAGTAGCTAATGTTTTGTGCAGGTACGAGGGACTTGAGCGTGGCCTCCTACTGGATTGATACCTTGGTTCTCAAAAACTGAGGGAAATACTTGTGCTACTTTGCTGCATCATCCCTTCCTCTTCGGGGAAAACCAACGCAAGCTCAAGAGGTGGTAAGAAGGATTTCTGGCGCCGTTGTCGGGGAGGTTCGCGCAAGTCAAGATTTGACTCCCGACAACGAACCATTGCTGGCGCCGTTGCCGGGGAGTCTATGCAAAAAGTCAACATACCAAGTACCCATCACAATCCCTATCTCTCGCATTACATTATTTGCCATTTGCCTCTCGTTTTCCTCTCCCCCACTTCACCCTTGCCGTTTTATTCGCCCTCTCTCCCTATCCTCCCTCTCTATTTGCCTCTTTTTGCCCGTTTCTTGTTTGCCCGTATAGTTGGTATAGTTGTTTATTTATTACTAAACAGAGAACCTAAGATCTATGGATCCTCATCCACTTGCTAATCTTTTTAAGAGATCCAGTTATGATGAACCAATTGCTAGTGAGTTTTGTGCACTAGATTATCTTTATGAAGTTTTGCTTGAAATTCATGAATCTGAAAAGTGTGATGAATTACTTTATGAAGCGATTCACGATAGATCTTTGAATAAAAAGCATGATTGCAATGATTTTACTATAAATTCTCTTGATGTCAATTGTGCTAATAATATGCAAACCATAAGCTTGGGGATGCTAGTTTTGCTATGTCTACTACTTGTTGTAATGATCATGATTGGGGTGATTCTTCTTATGATATTGAAAATTTATTTAAGCCCCATGATGAATATGAGATTGATAATAGTGTTTGCAATATTATTGAAAGTGGGTTTGGAAGAGTGTCAACTTTAGATCCCACATATTTGGAGAATGTTCAATCTTATGAAAGTTTTGATAAAAGTGGGTTTGGAAAGGTCATGACTTTAGTTAATGTTAATCCCACTATTTTGGAAGAGTGTAAACTTTGCATGCATATGGATCGTGTTGGAAATATTTTGTGTGATAGCTATTTTGTTGAATTTTCTTATGATCCATCATGCAATTATTATGAGAAAGGAAAATATGGTGGTAGAAATTTTCATGTTACTAAATTACCTCTCGTTATGTTGAGATTACTACTGTTTCTTTCCGCTTCCTTGCATACGCTAGTTTTTGCTTGCCTTGGTAATTTGTTTGCCTATAAGATGCCTATGCATAGGAAGTATGTTAGACTTAGATGTGTTTGTCACATGCTCTATGATGCTCTCTTTGTGCTTCAATTCTTGTCTTTCATGTGAGCATCATTAAAATTATCAATGCCTAGCTTTAAGGATTTAAAGAAAAGCGCTTGTTGGGAGACAACCCAATATTTATCCTTCTTGTTATTTAATAAATAAATTATTTAGCCTCTGTTTTGGTTGTGTTTTTTGTGTTTAATTAGTGTTTGTGCCAAGTAGAACTGTTGGGAAGACTTGGGGAAAGTCTTGTTGAACTTCCTGTAAAAAACAGAAACTTTAGTGCTCACGAGAACTGCTGTCATTTTTATTTGAAGAGTGATATTTAGTTAATTATTTTTTCAGACGATTAATAGATAAATTCCTCACGTCCAGAAATTTATTTTAGAATTTTTGGGGTTCCAGCTCTCGCGCTAGCTACAGATTACTACAGACTGTTCTGTTTTTGACAGATTCTGTTTTTCGTGTGTTGTTTGCTTATTTTGATGAATCTATGGCTAGTAAAATAGTTTATAATCCATAGAGAAGTTGGAATACATTAGGTTTAACACCAATATAAATAAATAATGAGTTCATTACAGTACCTTGATGTGGTCTTTTGTTTTCTTTCGCTAACGGAGCTCATGAGTTTTCTACTTTAAGTTTTGTGTTGTGAAGTTTTCAAGTTTTGGGTGAATTCTTGTGATGGATTATGGAACAAGGAGTGGCAAGAGACTAAGCTTGGGGATGCCCATGGCACCGCCAAGATAATCCAAGGACACCAAAAAGTCAAAGCTTGGGGATGCCCAGGAAGGCATCCCCTCTTTCGTCCACTTCCATCTGTAATTTACTTGGAGCTATATTTTTATTCACCAACATGATATGTGTTTTGCTTGGAGCAACTTGTATTATTTGTGTGTTTGTGTCTTAGTATGCCACAATCATCCTTATTGTACACACCTTTTGAGAGAGCCATACATGAATTAAAATTTGATAGAATACTCTATATGCTTCACTTATATCTTTTGAGCTATGTAGTTTTGCTCTATGTGCTTCACTTATATCTTTTGAGCGTTACAATTTTGCTCAATGTGCTTCACTTAGATCTTTTAAAGCACGGTGGTGGATTTGTTTTAAAGAAACTATTGATCTCTCATGCTTCACTTAAATTATTTTGAGAGTCTCTTAATAGCATGGTAATTTGCTTAATAATAATATGCTTGGTATTCAAGATTTGTGAAACTTTCTTTTGAGTGTGTTGAATAGTAAGAAAAGATTTAAGCATGATAATTGTTTTGAGATATGGAGGTGATAATATTAAAGTCATGCTAGTTGAGTAGTTGTGAATTTAAAGAATACTTGTGTTAAAGTTTGTGATTCCCGTAGCGTGCACGTATGGTGAACCATTATGTGATGAAGTCGGAGTATGATTTATTTATTGATTGTCTTCCTTATGAGTGGCGGTCGGGGACGAGCGATGGTCTTTTCCTACCAATCTATCCCCCTACACTACTAGGAAAAGGTCTATAGATAGGATTGATACTAATGGCGCACCATGGAAGCAGTGCACCACTACTATATGCTAATGGCACACCGGTTGGTGATGCGCCATTAGTGTGGAAGACACTAATGGCGCACCAGAAACTGGGTGCGCCACTAGTATTAAATTATTATTTTTTCCATTTTTCCATACATACTAATGGCGCATCAGGTCGGTGGTGCGCCATTACTAGTTCTAAGTAGTAATGGAGCACCAATCAGACAGTGCGCCATTACTGTAAAAAAAATTATTCTTTTTTTTGCAAAACTACTAATGGCGCATCGTTTCACAGTGCGCCATTACTAGTTTAAACTAGTAATGGCGCACTATTACCCGGTGCACCATTAGTATATATATTTCTTTATTTTTACTTCAAGATTCACACGTTTCACTTGTTGTTTAAACTAGTAAATAGCACAACTCATGTTGCACGCGTTGGTTCAAGCAGAAGCTTCTGTCGTACCCTTTACATGAAGATTCTTCCGCGGAAGAACAACTCATATTCGCCTTGTCACAGGGCGCCGAGCACAACCTGATGACCTATGAGGCGTACGATATCAAATTTGAACTCATGAATATTTTTAAACTCATGAATATTTTTAAATTTCATGGGCACTTTTCGAATTCATGAATATTTTTTCAAATTTGATGAATATTTTTAAATCTCGATCGCTATCCCCCTTCATCTCGATCTCGATCCCCCCCCCCCGCACCCTCCCCTGCTAGCTCCACCGCCGCCGACGACCCACCGCACCC
>NC_041392.1:603424503-603445080 GCF_002162155.2 Triticum dicoccoides | reverse complement strand
GTGCGCTGCCGCCCCCGCCCCCCCACCACTGCAGCTCCGCCATTGCGGATGCCTCCACGACCTCGCCGTTGCCGACAGCCTCCCCGCGTCGGCCCCTGCCCTACGCCGCCTCTACCTCAGTCCGGGCACGGGGTGCAGGACGACGACCGCGGCCGCCGGCCTCCCCACGACCAACCGAGGCGCCCAGGAGGCCTCCCCACGACCAACCGAGGCGCCCAGGAGGCCTCCCTGACGACCAATCGAGCCATCCCTTCGACGCCGCCGCCGCCAACCCCAACCCTGACCCCAACCCCTCCGGCGACCGGCCGCGCCCGCCTAGGTACCTCTCCTCCTTCCTCCTTCCTCCCTCTCCTCCTTCCCCATGGAGAAAATGATATAGCTCCTCCTACAACATGTATAGATCAATCAGTTCAGTTCTAGTGCTGCTGGACTTTTGCACCATACAAAAATGTACTACTAGTTGAAAATATTTACTTGAGAGAGCTTCATAAGTAGAAGGTTCCAAAGAATAAAAACCAGTACTAGCACACTAGCACAGTAGTACTGCCACCTCCCAGAGTGTTGAAAATCTTTACTTGAAAGCCTACAAATGCATGTACACACAGGTAGGGAATGTAAGATGAAGCATGTACTTTACCAACTAATCTAATGGGCTGGCACAAAGTGAAAACCAAAACAATAGTTAATCAAGCAGAGGTAGATTAGATTAGATGGCAAAAAGCACAAATGTCCCTGCCTATCCATTTTTTTCTCAAGTTGAGCTGGTAAGTTTCAGATGTTCAATGATGCTGTAGGAAAAAAATGGATGAAGAAAGATGTGTGTGGCTGCCTGAGAGAAGTATTTGCACAAACAAATTATAATTAATGTGTTGATGAAATTTTGGGTTTTCAAATTGGAACCAAAAACCAACCCATACCTTTAGACTCTTTTGGAATTTCCCAAACATTTTTTTGTTTGTTCCCTTTCACTATTTGGGGACTTTTGACTTCAGAATGAACCTTACTAAGATTCAATTAAGACTAATTAACTGCATTTGATGTCACTATATTCTATGAATAACTTCAGTTATGATCTGTACTGGAAAACTTCAATTAACACTCATTTTTCAGTTAACTCCTTACAGTTCAGATCATATTTTGATTGTCAATAATAGTGGACTTTTAAGGCTTTCTTAGAGGCAATACTAGTGGATTTTAGGCTTTTTTACATGCAATAATAGTGGAATTTTAGGCTTTTTTGGAGGAGTGTGTTTCATGCCGGCCTACAGTGATGAATTAGTCAGAGGATTGTGCCTTAGGATTGTGCCAAAGCTACCCATTGTATCTATTTGCTTGTCCTTCAAATAGGGGCAAGACTGTTACAGAAAAATTACTTGCAAGCATATTGTGCCTTAGTTACAGAAAAATTACTTGCAAGCATATTGTGGTGACCCACACTCTGTTGGTTCACACTCATTGAGTTCGCTCGTGAAGGGCCGCTGCTGCTTGAGGTCCTTGAGAGGCCCTTCGTGTCGTGATGATTTTGCAGGTACCCCGAGAGGCCCTTGAGTTTGCCGGAATGTCGATTAACTTCTGTTCCGGCAAATTCGGGTACTCCATATGTCCTATTTTCAGCAAAGGTCATGCTGAAATTTTCCGTGAATTTTAGCATGACTTTGCTAAAAATCGGACATATGAGGTACTTGCTACTAATGCATGGGCCGGGGTATCTTAGTACTTAATTAAGTAGGACCAACTACCCCTTTATTCTTGATGTATTAAACCGTAGGTGGCAATAGAGCCAAGTGATTAGTGCCAAGTGATTAGGCCCAACCTAGGGTGCCTCGGCATCGATAAACCCTAAATGATGAAAACTTAACTTGGCTGCCCCAGATGTCTCGGTGTCGATGAGAACCTAAATGATGTACGCTTAGGCTTTTAGGGTGCCTCGGCGTCGACAAACCCTAAATGATGAAAGCTTAGGCTTTTAGGGTGCCTCGGTGTCAACAAACCCTAAATGATGAGACCATGATCTTGTTCCTTGACAATAACCAACTTTTTGACCAAACTTTTTCCTATTTAGAGCGAAACATGGCCCACAACGATGAGGCCGGTTGTTCGGGCGGCGAGCAATTCTGGGAGCTGTCCCAGGATATGTCGTCATCATCATCGGACGACGAAAGTCTCCCGGCGGAGTGCGACTGGTGCCACGACAATCGAGGTCTGTGCGACATGCCTCACCTGGACGATGGTCGGCACTTCAGCATTAAGCTTGAGGAGACCTTCGAAGTTGAAACGGTACACAACGACGACAAGTGTTATTTTCGTACTTAAGCATGACTCCAACTATTTCAATGTGTAATTTTCATCTTTTACAATTCGAGTATAGCTTATCCCATGCCATGCAGGATGCTATGTCTTGGAGAGGATGGATTTTGAAGACCATGAAATTTCCGAAACAAAGAAAATTCACCTAAGGACTCATCACGATGTGGACTTTGAAGTAAATCTATATAATTCTGAGAGCGTAACCTATTTTGGTTGCAAAAATTGGGAAGCATTTTGCAAGATGTATGTTTTTGATGAGGGTATGCTTATCACCATGGATCTTGGTAATCCTGACATCAACCAAGACAATATGGACATTTGGGTCCTTGTTGATACGCCTCCAGTTCTACTGCTATGTGAGTTTCTCAAACATAGTTATTAGCTAATTTATATTGTTTATTTCAAAATAGTTGACAGCTTATTTCCATTGACAACTTATTTTTATTATTCAAAGAATGTGCGGGAGATGGTAGACAAAACCCACTACACCGATGGCTCTGAATTAACAACTTACAAGGAGAAAAATCATCTGCTCGGATTTTGTACTGACATTGAAAATTACATTATCCACAAACAAACTCCTCAACATTATGGTAAATACGTGCCACTAGTGCATGTGTTCAACTACGGTAACTACCATCGAGATACCCTGGTAAGATTTTTACTATTACGACATCCGTGCATCTTTTGCATACTTCTAAAACTAGTACATCATTGCTAACTATGAAGTTATTACTATGTTTTTCAACAGATAATCCCAGAGAATTATGTGCCTCATATGATGTATCTAAAAGGTAGTGTTAATGTTTTGAACATACAGCCAGGTCGTCCTACGAATCTCAACTGTCCATACGAGATTTCTAAAAGAAGTGGAGACATGAAAATCAAAGGATGGATAAAATGTATGGACAGTCGTAAGGAGCTTCTTGGAAGCAAAAGGAAGCGAAGCGCAAGAATTGGAGACAGGATGTTCTCCATTCTCCATAATGGAGAGTCAGGGTCTATATTGTTTTATGCTATTTTAGCTTAAATAGGGTATTTAGGTCCCGCCTAATACTGATGATCATGTGCTGATGAACAATTAAGTAGGGTTGGTTCAAAGACTATCAAGATGATGATCGTATGACTTGTTATGAATAATGAGTAGAAGTTGTATGATGATGATTAGTAGGACTTGTTAGGATTAGTATTACTTCCGACAAACTCGATACTCGCGGTCTTGAGACTTGTAATGTTTTATCTTTGTTCGGTCTTTTGAATTCGGAGACTAATATGATGAATTGTATTCGGAGACTAATCTTCTATTGTATTCGATGAATCTGATGTTGCTGTGTGCTGCTGTCTATATTCTGTCTAATAATATATTTTATATTCTGTCTAATAATATATTTTGTAACCTGCGCAAAAATCAGAAAAGAAAAAAAACGAATATTCATACTAATGGCGCATCACCACCAGGTGCGCCATTAGTATGCCAAAGGATACTAATGGCGCATCAACAGAGAATGCGCCATTAGTATGACAAAGCCATGCTTACGTATGCCCCCCCGGGAGGCACACTAATGGCGCATGCTGTTACATACTAATGGCGCACTAGTGGGTGCACCATTAGTAAGATATACTAGTGGCGTGCTACTAATGGCGCACTGGTAATGCGCCATTAGTAGGAAAAACCAGTGCGCCATTAGTAGGCCTTTTCCTAGTAGTGCTAGGAGCATGCGCGTAATACTTTGCTTTGACAACTTCTAGATTTTTGCAATAAGTATATGAGTTCTTTATGACTAATGTTGAGTTCATGGATTATACACACTCTCACCCTTCCACCTTTGCTAGCCTCTCTAATACCGCGCACTTTTCGTCGGTATCATACACCCACCATATACCTTCCTCAAAACATCCACCATACCTACCTATTATGGCATTTCCATAGCCATTCCGAGATATATTGCCATGCAACTTTCTGCCGTTCCGTTTATTATGACACACTCCATCATTGTCATATTGCATATCCCCGTACACCGCCGGAGGCATTCATATAGAGTCATATTTTGTTCTAAGTATTGAGTTGTAATTGTTGAGTTGTAAGAAAAATAAAAGTGTGATGATCATCATTATTAGAGCATTGTCCCAGTGAGGTAAGAATGATGGAGACTATGATTCCCCCATAAGTCGGGATGAGACTTCGGACGAAAAAAGAGAGGCCAAAGAAGCCCAAATAAAAAGAGGCCATAAAAAAAGAGAGAAGGCCCAAATAAAAAAATGAGAGAAAAAGAGAGAAGGGACAATGTTACTATCCTTTTACCACACTTGTGCTTCAAAGTAGCACCATGATCTTCATAGTAGAAAGTCTCTTGATGTCTACTACACAACCTTCTTCTTGTAGACGTTGTTGGGCCTCCAAGTGCAGAGGTTTGTAGGACAGTAGCAAATTTCCCTCAAGTGGATGACCTAAGGTTTATCAATCCGTAGGAGGCGTAGGATGAAGATGGCCTCTCTCAAGCAACCCTGCAACCAAATAACAAAGAGTCTCTTGTGTCCCCAACACACCAAATACAATGGTAAATTGTATAGGTGCATTAGTTCGGCGAAGAGATGGTGATACAAGTGCAATATGGATAGTAGAAAATAATTTTTGTAATCTGAAATTATAAAAACAGCAAGGTAACGAATGATAAAAGTGAGCGTAAACGGTATTGCAATGCATTGAAACAAGGCCTAGGGTTCATACTTTCGCTAGTGTAAGTTCCCTCAACAATAATAACATAATTGGATCATATAACTATCCCTCAACATGCAACAAAGAGTCACTCCAAAGTCACTGATAGCGGAGAACGAACGAAGAGATTATGGTAGGGTACAAAACCACCTCAAAGTTATTCTTTCCAATCAATCCGTTGGGCTATTCCTATAAGTGTCACAAACAGCCCTTGAGTTCGTACTAGAATAACACCTTAAGACACAAATCAACCAAAACCCTAATGTCACCTAGATACTCCAATGTCACCTCAAGTATTCGTGGGCATGATTATACGATATGCATCACACAATCTCAGATTCATCTATTCAACCAACACATAGGACCTCAAAGAGTGCCCCAAAGTTTCTACCGGAGAATCACAACGAAAACGTGTGCCAACCCCTATGCATAGGTTCATGGGCGGAACCCGCAAGTTGATCACCAAAACATACATCAAGTGAATCACGTGATATCCCATTGTCACCACAGATATCCACGGCAAGACATACATCAAGTGTTCTCAAATCTATAAAGACTCAATCCGATAAGATAACTTCAAAGGGGAAACTCAATTCATTACAAGAGAGTAGAGGGGGGAAAGAAACATCATAGGATCCAAATATAATAGCAAAGCTCGCGATACATCAAGATCGTATCACCTCAAGAACACGAGAGAGAGAGAGAGAGAGGGATCAAACACATAGCTATTGGTACATACCCTCAGCCCCGAGGGAGAACTACTCCCTCCTCGTCATGGAGGGCACCAGGATGATGAAGAGGGCCACCGGAGAGGGATTTCCCCCTTCGGTAGGGTGCCGGAACGGGTCTAGATTGGTTTTTGGTGGCTACGGAGGCTTCCGGCGGCGGAACTTCCGATCTATTCTCTGTTCTGGAAGTTTTAGGGTACGATGATATATATGGTGCAGGAAGTACGTCGGAGGAGCCACGGGGGCCCCACGAGGCTGGGGGCGCGCCCTAGGGGGTGATCCTTCTTGCTATGCCTTGAGCTTGCGTTGGTTTTCCCCAAAGAGGAAGGGATGATGCAGCAAAGTAGCGTAAGTATTTCCCTCAGTTTTTGAGAACCAAGGTATCAATCCAATAGGAGGCCATGCTCAAGTCCCTCGTACCTGCACAAAATGATAGCTAATCGCAACCAACGCGATTAGGGGTTGTCAATCCCTTCACGGTCACTTACGAGAGTGAGATCTGATAGATATAGTATTTTTGGTATTTTTGGTATAAAGATGCAAAGTAAAAAGTAAAGGCAAAGTAAAAAAGCAAAGCAAGATTAAAGTGATGGAGATTGATATGATGAGAATAGACCCGGGGGCCATAGGTTTCACTAGTGGCTTCTCTCAAGAGCATAAGTATTCTATGGTGGGTGAACAAATTACTGTTGAGCAATTGACAGAATTGAGCATAGTTATGAGAATATCTAGGCATGATCATGTATATAGGCATCACGTCCGTGACAAGTAGACCGAAATGATTCTGCATCTACTACTATTACTCCACTCATCGACCGCTATCCAGCATGCATCTAGTGTATTAAGTTAAAAACAGAGTAACGCCTTAAGCAAGATGACATGATGTAGAGAGATAAATTCATGCAACATGAAATAAACCCCATCTTGTTATCCTCGATGGTAACGATGCAATACGTGCCTTGCTGCCCCTTCTGTCACTGGGAAAGGACACCGCAAGATCGAACCCAAAGCTAAGCACTTCTCCCATGGCAAGAACTACCAATATAGTTGGCTAAACAAAATGGATAATTCGAAGAGACTTGCAAAGATAACCAATCATACATAAAAGAATTCAGAGAAGATTCAAATATTATTCATAGATAGACTTGACCATAAACCCACAATTCATCGGTCTCAATAAACACACCGCAAAAAGAAGATTACATCGAATAGATCTCCAAAAGAGAGCAGGAGAACTTTGTATTGAGATTCAAAGAGAGAGAAGAAGCCATCTAGCTACTAACTATGGACCTGAAGGTCTGAGGTAAACTACTCACACTTCATCGGAGAGGCTATGATGATGTAGAAGCCCTCCGTGATGACGGCCCTCTCCGACGGAGCTTCGGAACAAGCCCCAAGATGGGATCTCATGGATACAGAAAGTTGCGGTGGTGGAATTAGGTTTTTGGCTCCGTATCTGTTCGTTTGGGGGTACGTATGTATATATAGGAGGAAGAAGTACGTCGGTGGAGCATCAAGGGGCCCACGAGGCAGGGGGGCGCGCCCTAGGGGGGGCGCCCCCACCCTCATGACCGCCTCTCTGATGCCTTGGCGTAGGGTCCAAGTCTCCTGGATCACGTTCGGTGAGAAAATCACATTCTCGAAGGTTTCATTCCGTTTGGACTCCGTTTGATATTCCATTTCTTCGAAACACTGAAATAGGCAAAAAACAACAATTCAGGGCTGGGCCTCCGGTTAATAGGTTAGTCCCAAAAATAATATAAAAGTGGAAAATAAAGCCCAATATAGTCCAAAACAGTAGATAATATAGCATGGAGCAATCAAAAATTATAGATACGTTGGAGACGTATCAGGCATCCCCAAGCTTAATTCCTGCTCGCCCTCGAGTAGGTAAATGATAAAAAGAGAATTTTTGATGCGGAGTGCTAGTTGGCACAATTTCAATGCAAATCTTCTTCATTGTGATATGAATATTCAGATTCGAAAGATTCAAGACAAAATTTTATATTGACATAAAAATAATAATACTTCAAGCATACTAACTAAGCAATTATGTCTTCTCAAAATAACATGGCCAAAGAAAGTTATCCCTACAAAATCATATAGTCTGGCTATGCTCAATCTTCACCACACAAATTATTTAAATCATGCACAACCCCGATGACAAGCCAAGCAATTGTTTCATACTCTAACTTTTTCAAAACTTTTTCAATCTTCATGCAATACATGAGCGTGAGCCATGGATATAGCACTATAGGTGGAATAGAATGGTGGTTGTGGAGAAGGCAAAAAGGAGAAGATAGTCTCACATCAACTAGGCGTATCAACGGGCTATGGAGATGCCCATCAAAAGATATCAATGTGAGTGAGTAGGGATTGCCATGCAATGGATGCACTAGAGCTATAAGTATATGAAAGATCAAAAAGAAACTAAGTGGGTGTGCATCCAACTTGCTTGCTCATGAAGACCTAGGGCAATTTGAGGAAGCCCGTCGTTGGAATATACAAGCCAAGTTCTATAATGTAAAACTCCCACTAGTATATGAAAGTGATAACATGAGAGACTTTCTACTATGAAGATCATGGTGCTACATTGAAGCACAAGTGTGGTAAAAGGATAGTAACATTGTCCCTTCTCTGTTTTTCTCTCATTTTTTTATTTGGGCCTTTTCTATTTTTTATGGCCTCTTTTTATTTGGGCTTCTTTGGCCTCTTTTTTTTTTTCCGGAGTCTCATCCCGACTTATGGGGGAATCATAGTCTCCATCATTCTTTCCTCACTGGGACCATGCTCTAATAATGATGATCATCACACTTTTATTTTTCTTACAACTCAACAATTACGACTCAATACTTAGAACAAAATATGACTCTATATGAATGCCTCCGGCAGTGTTCCGGAATATGCAATATGACAATGATGGAGTGTGTCATAATAAACAGAACGGTGGAAAGTTGCATGGCAATATATCTCGGAGTGGCTATGGAAATGCCATAATAGGTAGGTATGGTGGCTGTTTTGAGGAAGGTATATGGTGGGTGTATGATACTGGTGAGAAGTGCGCGGTATTAGAGAGGCTAGCAAAGGTGGAAGGGTGAGAGTGCATATAATCCATGGACTCAACATTAGTCATAAAGAACTCATATACTTATTGCAAAAATCTAGAAGTTATCAAAGCAAAGTATTATGCGCACGCTCCTAGGGGATAGATTGGTAGGAAAAGACCATCGCTCGTCCCCGACCGCCACTCATAAGGAAGAAAATCAATAAATAAATCATGCTCCGACTTCATCACATAACGGTTCACCATACGTGCATGCTACGAGAATCACAAGCTTTAACACAAGTATTCTTTAAATTCACAACTACTCAACTATCATGACTTTAATATTATCACCTCCATATCTCAAAACAATTATCATGCTTCAATCTTTTCTTATTATTAAACACACTCAAAAGAAAGTTTCACAAATCTTGAATACCAAGCATATTATTATTATTAAGCAAATTACCATGCTATTAAGGGACTCTCAAAATAATTTAAGTGAAGCATGAGAGATCAATAGTTTCTTTAAAACAAATCCACCACCGTGCTCTAAAAGATCTAAGTGAAGCACATAGAGCAAAATTATAACGCTCAAAAGATATAAGTGAAGCACATAGAGCAAAACTACATAGCTCAAAAGATATAAGTGAAGCACATAGAGCAAAACTACATAGCTCAAAAGATATAAGTGAAGCACATAGAGTATTCTATCAGATTTTAATTCATGTATGGCTCTCTCAAAAGGTGTGTACAGAAAGGATGATTGTGGCATACTAAGACACAAAGACACAAATAATACAAGACGCTCCAAGCAAAACACATATCATGTTGGTGAATAAAAATATAGCTCCAAGTAAATTACCGATGGAAGTGGACGAAAGAGGGGATGCCTTCCGGGGCATCCCCAAGCTTTGACTTTTTGGTGTCCTTGGATTATCTTGGGGGTGCCATGGGCATACTCAAGCTTAGTCTCTTGCCACTCCTTGTTCCATAATCCATCACAAGAATTCACCCAAAACTTGAAAACTTCACAACACAAAACTTAAAGTAGAAAACTCATGAGCTCCGTTAGCGAAAGAAAACAAAAGACCACTTCAAGGTACTGTAATGAACTCATTATTTATTTATATTGGTGTTAAAACTACTGTATTCCAACTTCTATATGGATTATAAACTATTTTACTAGCCATAGATTCATCAAAATAAGCAAACAACACACGAAAAACAGAATCTGTCAAAAAACAGAACAGTATGTAGTAATCTGTAGCTAGCGCAAGATCTAGAACCCCAAAAATTCTAAAATAAATTGCTGGACGTGAGGAATTTATCTATTAATCATCTGCAAAAATAATTAACTAAATATAACTCTTCAAATAAAAATTACAGCAGTTCTCGTGAGCGCTAAAGTTTCTGTTTTTTACAGCAAGTTCAACAAGACTTTCCCCAAGTCTTCCCAACGGTTCTACTTGGCAGAAACACTAATTAAACACAAAAAACACAACCAAAACAAAGGCTAAATAATTTATTTATTACTAAATAGGATCAAAAATCAAGGAATAAAAATAAAATTGGGTTGCCTCCCAACAAGCGCTATCGTTTAACGCCCCTAGCTAGGCATAAAGGCGAGGATAGATCTAGGTATTGCCATCTTTGGTAGGCAATCCATAAGTGGCTCTCATGATAGTTTCATATGGTAATTTTATTTCCTTTCTTGGAAAGTGTTCTATGCTCTTTTTTAATGGAAATTGGAATCTAATATTCCCTTGCTTCATATCAATAATCGCACCAACCGTTCTAAGGACAGGTCTACCAAGAATAATAGGGCAAGAAGGATTGCAATCTATATCAAGAACAATGAAATCTACGGGCACATAATTTCTATTTGCAACAATAAGAACATCATTAATCCTTCCCATAGGTTTCTTAATAGTGAAATCCGCAAGATGCAAGTTTAAAGAGCAATCATCAAAATTACGGAAATCTAGCAAATCACACAAAGTTTTGGGAATAGTAGAGACACTAGCACCCAAATCACACAAAGCATAAAACTCATGATCTTTAATTTTAATTTTAATAGTTGGTTCCCACTCATCATAGAGTTTTCTAGGGATAGAAACTTTCAACTCAAGTTTTTCTTCATAAGATTGCATCAAGGCATCAATAATATGTTCGGTGAAGGCTTTATGTTGACTATAAGCATGTGGAGAATTTAGCACGGATTGCAACAAGGAAATACACTCAATTAAAGAACAACTTTCATAATTAAATTCCTTGAAATCCAATATAGTGGGTTTAGCAACATCTAGATTTTTATTTCTTTCAATCCCACTTTCATCAATTTCATCATAAAGATTTAAATACTCCGAATTTTTAGAACGCCTTCTAGGTAAAGGAAGATCATATTCAGTTTCATCAAGATTCATATTGCAAAACAAAGATTTAATAGGTGATACATCAATTACTTTTAGATCTTCATCTTGATTTTCATAGGAATTGGAAAAACACGCTTTAATAAAGGCATATTTGGAAGCACGCATCCTAGCGGTTCTTTCCTTGCACTCATCAATGGAAATTCTCATGGCTTTGAGAGACTCATTGATATCATGCTTAGGAGGAATAGATCTAATCTTTAAAGAATCAATATCAAGAGAAATTCTATCAACGTTCCTAGACAAACCATCAACTTTAAGCAATTTCTCTTCAAGCAAAGCATTAAAATTCTTTTGTGAATTCATAAACTCTTTAACACTATTCTCAAATTCAGAGGGCATCTTATTATAATTTCCATTAGAGTTGTTGTAGGAATTCCCATAACTATTAGAAGGATTACTAGGATATGGCCTAGGATTAAAATTCCCTCTATAAGCGTTGTTACCAAAATTATTCCTACCAACAAAATCCACATCCATAGATTCATTGTTATTCTCAATCAAAGTAGACAAAGGCATATCATTAGGATCAGAAGAAACACTCTTAGTAGCAAATAATTTCATAAGTTCATCCATCTTTCCACTCAAAACATTGATTTCTTCTATCGCATGCACTTTTTTATTAGAAGATCTTTTAGTATGCCATTGAGAATAATTAACCATAATATTATCTAGGAGTTTAGTAGCATCTCCTAAAGTGATTTCCATAAAAGTGCCTCCCGCGGCCGAATCTAAAATATTTCTAGAAGAAAAATTCAATCCAACATAAATTTTTTGTATAATCATCCACAAATTCAAACCATGAGTAGGGAAATTACATATCATTAATTTCATTCTCTCCCAAGCTTGTGGAACATGTTCATGATCAAGTTTCTTAAAGTTCATAATATCGTTTCTAAGAGAGATGATCTTAGCAGGAGGGAAATACTTAGAGATAAAAGCATCTTTGCACTTGTTCCAAGAATCAATACTATTTTTAGGCAAAGACGAAAACCAAGCTTTAGCATGATCTCTAAGCGAAAAAAAGGAAATAGCTTCAATTTAACGACATCATTATTGACATCTTTTTTTCTTTTGCATATCACATAAATCAACGAAGCTATTCATATGAGTAGCGGCAGCTTCACTAGGAAGGTCGCGAATTGATCTTTCATAACAAGATTAAACAAAGCAGTATTAATTTCACAAGATTCAGCATCGGTAAGAGGAGCAATCGGAGTGCTAAGTAAATCATTATTATTGGTACTGGTGAATTCACACAATTTAGTATTATCTTGAGCCATCGCGACAAAAAGCAATCTAACACACGAGCAAACAAAAAGGCAAGCGGGCAAAAGAGGCAAATAGAGAGGGAGGATAGAGAGAGAGGGCGAATAAAATGGCAAGGGTGAAGTGGGGGAGAGGAAAACAAGAGGCAAATGGCAAATAATGTAATGCGAGAGATAGGGATTGTGATGGGTACTTGGTATGTTGACTTTTTGCGTAGACTCCCCGGCAACGGCGCCAGAAATGGCTCGTTGTCGGGAGTCAAATCTTGACTTGCACGAACCTCCCTGGCAACGGCGCCAGAAATTCTTCTTGCTACGTCCTGAGCTTGCATTGGTTTTCCCCGAAGAGGAAGGGATGATGCAGCAAAGTAGCGTAAGTATTTCCCTCAGTTTTTGAGAACCAAGGTATCAATCCAGTAGGAGGCCACAATCAAGTCCCTCGTACCTGCACAAAATGATAGCTACTCGCAACCAACGCGATTAGGGGTTGTCAATCCCTTCACGGTCACTTACGAGAGTGAGATCTAATAGATATAGTATTTTTGGTATAAAGATGCAAAGTAAAAATTAAAGGCAAAGTAAAAAGCAAAGAAAGATTAAAGTGATGTAGATTGATAAGATGAGAATAGACCCGGGGGCCATAGGTTTCACTAGTGGCTTCTCTCAAGAGCATAAGTATTCTATGGTGGGTGCACAAATTACTGTTGAGAAATTGACAGAATTGAGCATAGTTATGAGAATATCTAGGCATGATCATGTATATAGGCATCACGTCCGTGACAAGTAGACCGAAACGATTCCGCATCTACTACTATTACTCCACTCATCGACCGCTGCATCTAGAGTATTAAGTTAAAAACAGAGTAACGCCTTAAGCAAGATGACATGATGTAGAGAGATAAATTCATGCAATATGAAATAAACCCCATCTTGTTATCCTCGATGGCAACAATGCAATACGTGCCTTGCTGCCCCTTCTGTCACTGGGAAAAGGACACCGCAAGATCGCACCCAAAGCTAAGCACTTCTCCCATGGAAAGAACTACCAATCTAGTTGGCCAAACGAAACAGATAATTCGAAGAGACTTGCAAAGATAACCAATCATACATAAAAGAATTCAGAGAAGATTCAAATATTATTCATAGATATACTTGATCATAAAACCACAATTCATCGGTCTCAACAAACACACCGCAAAAAGAAGATTACATCGAATAGATCTCCACAAGAGAGGGGGAGAACTTTGTATTGAGATCCAAAGAGAGAGAAGAAGCCATCTAGCTACTAACTATGGACCCGAGGTCTGAGGTAAACTACTCACACTTCATCGGAGAGGCTATGGTGATGTAGAAGCCCTCCGTGATGACGGCCCTCTCCGGCGGAGCTCCGGAACAGGCCCCAAGATGGGATCGCGTGGATACAGAAAGTTGCGGCGGTGGAATTAGGTTTTTGGCTCCGTATCTGTTCGTTTGGGGGTACATATGTATATATAGGAGGAAGAAGTACATCGGTGGAGCATCGAGGGGCCCACGAGGCAGGGGGCGCGCCCTGGGGGCCCCCCACCCTCGTGACCGCCTCTCTGACGCCTTGGCGTAGGGTCCAAGTCTCCTAGATCACGTTCGGTGAGAAAATCACGTTCTCGAAGGTTTCATTCCGTTTGGACTCCGTTTGATATTCCGTTTCTTCGAAACAGTGAAATAGGGAAAAAAACAGCAATTCTGGGCTGGGCCTCCGGTAAATAGGTTAGTCCCAAAAATAATATAAAAGTGGAAAATAAAGCCCAATATAGTCCAAAATAGTAGATAATATAGCATGGAGCAATCAAAAATTATAGATACGTTGGAGACGTATCATCTCCAACGTATCTATAATTTTTGATTGCTCCATGCTATATTATCTATTGTTTTGGGCAATATTGGGCTTTATTTTCCACTTTTATATTATTTTTGGGACTAACATATTAACCGGAGGCCCAGCCCAGATTTGCTGTTTTATGCCTATTTCAGTGTTTCGAAGAAAAGGAATATCAAACAAAGTCGAAACAGAACGAAATCAACTAGAGAAGTTATTTTTGGAAGGAAAGCAACCCAGGGAACTTGGAGTGCACGTCAGGGGAGACATTTGCTATTTTATGCCTATTTCAGTGTTATCTTGATGTATCGCGAGCTTTGCTATTAAATTTGGATCCTATAATGTTTCTTTCTCCCCTCTACTCTCTTGTAATGAATTGAGTTTCCCCTTTGAAGTTATCTTATCGGATTGAGTCTTTATATATTTGAGAACACTTGACGTATGTCTTGCCGTGGATATCTGTGGTGACAATGGGATATCACATGATTCACTTGATGTATGTTTTGGTGATCAACTTGCGGGTTCCGCCCATGAACCTAAACATAGGAGTTGGCACACGTTTTCTTCATGATTCTCCTATAGAAACTTTGGGGCACTCTTTGAGGTCCTATGTGTTGGTTGAATAGATGAATCTGAGATTGTGTGATGCATATCATATAATCATGCCCACGGATACTTGAGGTGACATTGGAGTATCTAGGTGACATTAGGGTTTTGGTTGATTTGTGTCTTAAGGTGTTATTCTAGTACGAACTCTAGGGCTGTTTGTGACACTTATAGGAATAGCCCAACAGATTGATTGGAAAGAATAACTTTGAGCTGGTTTCGTACCCTGCCATAATCTCTTCGTTTGTTCTCCGCTATTAGTGACTTTGGAGTGACTCTTTGTTGCATGTTGAGGGATAGTTATATGATCCAATTATGTTATTATTGTTGAGGGAACTTACACTAGCGAAAGTATGAACCCTAGGCCTTGTTTCAATGCATTGCAATACCGTTTACGCTCACTTTTATCATTCGTTACCTTGTTGTTTTTATAATTTCAGATTACAAAAACTATTTTCTACTATCCATATTGCACTTGTATCACCATCTCTTCGCCGAACTAGTGCACCTATACAATTTACCATTGTATTAGGTGTGTTGGGGACACAAGAGACTCTTTGTTATTTGGTTGCAGAGTTGCTTGAGAGAGACCATCTTCATCCTACGCCTCCTACGGATTGATAAACCTTAGGTCATCCACTTGAGGGAAATTTGCTACTGTCCTACAAACCTCTGCACTTGGAGGCCCAACAATGTCTACAAGAAGAAGGTTGTGTAGTAGACATCAAGCTCTTTTCTGGCGCCGTTGGCTGGGAGATGAGTGCTTGAAGGTATATCTTTAGATCTTGCAATCGAGTCTTTTAGTTTCTTGTTTTATCACTAGTTTAGTTTATAAAAGAAAATTACAAAAAATGGAATTAAGTTTGTCTCATACGCTTCACCTTTTTAATATCTTTTGTGAGTATGATGGAAAGGATAATTTTGCTCAAGTGCTAGAAGAAGAAATCTATAAAATGTTTGGCACTAAGTATTTGAATGATGATCATGATTGCAATGTTGTTAGTACGAATTCTTTGAATATCCATGATGCTAATGATGATTGCACTAGCTATGATGAAAATGCCTCCTATAAACATGTCAATTTTTGTGGAGTAGACTGAGTTTGCAAGTACACACCAAATAGGGAAGATAGATATTGCAAGAGGCATAAGTACTTAGAAACTAAATTGTTGCAAGAAAGTCTTGATGATTGTGCTGAGAAATTCAATATTTTTCGCGCCCCTTGTGAACTTTGCAATCAACATGGTCATTTAAATCTCCAATGCAAGTTGTTTCATGACCGAATCGTATCCAAAAATTGTGATAATTTGATTACCCTTGAGCATCATAAAGAGCTTTGTCTTCTTTTGGGGTATGAGGAAATGAAACGTATAACTGATGGTATTCCAAAGTTTAATCTTGATAAAGTTCTTCATTTTGATCTAGAGAAAACTTATATGTATTGTGCGGTGAATTGTATTGAAAATCCTTATATTGCCAACTACATAAAGAAAAGAAAACAAATAGAAGATGAAGAGAATAATAATGAAAGGGAAGATACTTCCCAATACCCTCCTATTATTTCTTATGATGAATCAGGTAATGAGGAAGAGCCTCCTATTCAACCAATCTCATTAATAAGGAGCTCCAAAAAGAGGATTGAACCCGCACATGATGTGGTGAAGAAGAAGAAAAGAAAAAGGAAGAGAGGTAAAAAGATATCTCTCCCAAATAATGCTGCTCCTATTACTATTGTGCCTCATGAAAATATAATTGTGGAAGATAATGATACTTCTTATGATCTTGAAAATCTTTTTGGCACTTGCTTGGAAGAATATGATAATTGCTATACTATTGGTGCTATCCATACTATTAATGATGAGAGTGATTATGCTTATGATATGAAAAGGCCCAAGATTGGGGAAGCTATGTTTGATGAATATGATGTTTTTGAGAATATATTTGCTGCAATTAATGTTTGTCCCAAGCTTGGGGAATCTAAGATTAATGAATCTGATATTTTTAGTCTCCCAAGTTTTGATATGAAAGTTTATAATGATGATAGCATGCCTCCTACTTATGATGATTATTGTGATGATACTTATGCTATAAAAAGTAGTGATTATATTTATAAAACTTGTCATGGTTATGATTACCCCTTCTTTGAACATTACTCTTTTAATGTGGAAACAATTTATAGTATTCAAGTTTCCTATGATACTCCCACTATTCCGAATGAGAAGAATTTTGCTTAGGTGGAGAGTAGTAAATTTTCTATGCAAGTAGATCATGAAAAGAATTATTTAGGTGCTGGTTATATTGTTGAATTCATTCATGATGCTACTGAAAATTATTATGAGGGAGGAATATATGCATGTAGGAATTGCAATAATATCAAGTTTCCTCTCTATGTGCTTAAATTTTTGAAGATATGTTTTTTTTACCTTCCTATGCAACTTGATTATTGTTCCCATAAGTTATTTGCTCACAAAATCCTATGCATAGTAAGTGGGTTAGACTTAAATGTGCTATCCATATTATTCATGATGCTCTCTTTATGTTTCAATTCTTATCTTTTATGTGAGCATCATTGACATCATCATGCCTAGCTAGGGGCGTTAAACGATAGCGTTTGTTGGGAGGCAACCCAATTTTATTTTTGTTCCTTGCATTTTGTTCCTGTTTAGTAATAAATAATCCATATATACTCTGTTTAGATGTGGTTTTATACTTTTAATTAGTGTTTGTGCCAAGTAGAACCTTTGGGAAGACTTGGGTGAAGTCTTTATGATCATGCTGTAAAAAACAGAAACTTTAGCACTCACGAGAATTACTTCCACTTTTATTTGGAGAGTGATATTTAGTTAATTATTTTTGCAGATGATTAATAGATAAATTCCTCAGGTCCAGCAATTTATTTGAGAATTTTATGAGTTCCAGAAGTATACGTTTGATTCAGATTACTACAGACTGTTCTGTTTTTGAAAGATTCTGTTTTTCATGTGTTGTTTACTTATTTTGATGAATCTATGGCTAGTAAAATAGTTTATGAACCATAGAGAAGTTGGAATACAGTAGGTTTAACACCAATATAAATAAAGAATGAGTTCATTATAGTACCTTGAAGTGGTGATTTATTTTCTTGTACTAATGGAGCTTACGAGTTTTCTGTTAAGTTTTGTGTTGTGAAGTTTCTATGTTTTGGGTAAGGATTCGATGGACTATGGAATAAGGAGTGGCAAGAGCCTAAGCTTGGGGATGCCCGAGGAACCCCAAGGTAATATTCAAGGATAGCCAAGAGCCTAAGCTTGGGGATGCCCCGGAAGGCATCCCCTCTTTCGTCTTCGTTCATCGATAACTTCACTTGGAGCTATATTTTTATTCGCCACATGATATGTGTTTTGCTTGGAGCGTCAATTTATTTTGTTAGGATTTGCTTGCTGTTATTTATAATAATTTTATGCATCTTTTATTTCAATAAAAGTGGCATTGATAGCCTTTACTATGCCTATTTTAGAAGTCCACATGTTGCTGTGTGAAAACAGAAAGTTTACCGCTGTTGCAATAATTCCCTAGAAAAGTCAGAATGTGATAAAATGTCGAAACCTTTTGCATATTAAGCTCTGATAAATTTACTACAGTGCGAATTTTCTTTCATAATTTTTGGAGCTAGGGAAGTACGGATGTTGCTGCATTCTTTACAGACTATTCTGTTTAGGCAGATTGCTGTTATGTTTGCATTGTTTTCATATGTTTGCTTCTTTAATGATTCTATTTGAGGATAGGACTATTAAATATGCAGAGGAATTTAGTATGAAATGTTTAATAATAATTTTAGTGATTTGCTACTGTAGAGTATGATAAGGTTTTGGTAATGGTTTATACTAACTTATCTCACGAGTCCTTGTTGAGTTTTGTGTGGATGAAGCTTTTGAGATTTAGGGAGACCGTGATATGAGAGGAATTAAGGAGACACAAAATCTCAAGCTTGGGGATGCCCAAGGCACCCCAAGATAATATTTCAAGAAGTCTCAAGCATCTAAGCTTGGGGATGCCCCAGTTGGCATCCCACCTTTCTTCTTCAACAACTATCGGTTAGTACCGGTTGATCCTAAGTTTTTTCTTCTTCACATGATGTTTGCTATTCGTAGATGCCATTTTGTTTTGCTTTGCTTGCTGTTTGAATAAAATACCAAGAGCTGAAATTATTAAATGTTAGAGAGTCTTCACATGGTTGCATAATTATTCAACTACTCATAGATCTTCACTTATATCTTTCAGAGTAGTTTGTCGATGCTCTAGTGCTTCACTTATATCTTTTAGAGCATGGTGGTAGTTTTATTTTGAAGAAATAGTGAACTCTCATTCTTCACTTAGATTATTTTGAGAGTCTTAAATATCATGGTAATTTGCTTAAAATCCTAATATGCTAGGTATACAAGATTAATAATAAAACTTTCTTATGAGCGTGTTGAATACTATGAGAAGTTTGATGCTTGATAATTGTTTTGAGATATGAGGATGGTGATATTAGAGTCATGCTAGTTGAGTGGTTATGAATTTGAGAAATACTTGTGTTGAAGTTTGTTATTCCCGTAGCATGCACGTATGGTGAATCGTTATGTGATGAAGTCAGAGCATGATTTATTTATTGATTGTCTTCCTTATGAGTGGCAGTCGGGGACGAGCGATGGTCTTTTCCTACCAATCTATCCCCTAGGAGCATGCGCGTAGTACTTTGTTTCGATAACTAATAGATTTTTGCAATAATTATGTGAGTTCTTTACGACTAATGTTGATTCCATGGATTATACGCACTCTCACCCTTCCACCATAGCTAGCCTCTCTAGTACCGCGCAACTTCCACCTATACCATACACCCACCATATACCTTCCTCAAAACAGCCACCATACCTACCTATTATGGCATTTCCATAGCCATTCCAAGATATATTTCCATGCAACTTTCCACCATTCCGTTCATCATGACACATTCATCGTTGTCATATTGCTTAGCATGATCATAGTATTTGTGGCAAAGCCACTGTTCATGATTCTTTCATACTTGTCACTCTTGATTCATTGCATATCCCGGTACACCGCCGGAGGCATTCATATAGAGTCATACTTTGTTTTAGTATCGATTTGTATCATTGAGTTGTAAATAAATAGAAGTGTGATGATCATCATTCAATAGAGTATTGTCCCAAAAAAAGAGAGAAAGGCCAAATAAAAAATAAAGGCCAAAAAAAGGCTAAATAAAAAAAGGGGGACAATGCTACTATCCTTTTACCACACTTGTGCTTCAAAGTAGCACCATGATCTTCATGATAGAGAGACTTCTATGTTGTCACTTTCATATACTAGTGGGAATCTTTCATTATAGAACTTGGCTTGTATATTCCAATGACGGGCTTCCTCAAAATTCCCTAGGCACTACTAGGAAAAGGGCTATAGATGGAATTGACACTAATGGCGCACCAGACATGTGGTGCGCCATTACTATATACTAATGGCGCATCATGTGTTGGTGCGCCATTACTAGTTCAACTAGTAATGGCGCACCACGTCCACGGTGCGCCACTAGTAAATTTTTTTAATTTATTCAAAACTACTAATGGCGCACCGTGGGAGTGGTGCGCCATT
>NC_041392.1:603384537-603424117 GCF_002162155.2 Triticum dicoccoides | reverse complement strand
CGCCTTTTCAGTTTCAAAAAAATAAAAGAAAATGATAGAAATGTCAAAAAAATAAAACAAAATAAGATTCCCATGTGATATGTGGTCTAGTTGTTAGAAAAAATTACAAACATGAATTTTCGACTTTTTTGCAAAATCTCTCGAGAATTTGTAAAAATGGGCATAACTTTTGCGTACGAACTCGGATGAAAAAGTTTTTTATATGGAAAATCATCTACTCGAAAAGTTACATCCGAATTTAACAAACATTTTCAAAATCCTTAAAAACCTAACAAAAAAAGATACGGTGCTTTTAAGATCTGGAGAGGCAAAAAAATTCAAACTTACTAATGGCGCACCTGCCCATGGTGCGCCACTAGTATCTTCCCGCCTTCAAAATTCAAAATAAGTCAACAAAATAAAAAAAGTTACTAATGGAGCACCTGCCCATGGTGCGCCATTAGTATCTTCCCGCCTTCAAAATTCAAAATAAGTCAAAAAAATAAAAAAAGTTACTAATGGCGCACCTGCCCATGGTGCGCCATTAGTATCTTGCCGCCTTCAAAATTCAAAATAAATAAAAAAAATAAAAAAAAAGTTAGTAATGGCGCACCTGCCCACGGTGTGCCATTACTATGTCGTATATATGGCTGGGCGCACCTCCTCCACTCCATCTCCTCCTCTCCTCTCCTCCATTCCATCTCCTCCTCTCCTCTCCTCTACTCCATCTTCCCTTCTCTCCTCCACCATACTACCCTCCTCCTCTCCGGCGACCTCCTCCTCCTCTTCTCCGGCGACCTCCTCCTCCCTCCTCTCCTCCCCTCACGGTTTCTCTTCAATCCTCTCCGGTGAGCTCCTCCTCCCTCCTCTCCTTCCATCCCCTCATGGTTTCTCCTTCCTCCTCTCCGATGTTCCGGTGAACTCCTCTCCGGCGACCTCCTCCTCCTCTCCGCCGATGTAGGCGAGCACCTCTCCAGTGACCTCCTCCTCCTCCTCTTTGGCGAACTCCTCTCCGGCAAAAGAACACGGCAAAAGAACGTACAAGATCCAAAAACAGGAACAAAATTTGAAATAATATCGTGCCAAAAAACGAGCAAAAAATGGGCAAAAAAATCACGATCCAGATCCAAATTCAAAATTCAAAAATAGCAATGGTGCATGGTGGGGGTTAGATGGTGCGCCACTACTATTTTCCCGCCTTCAAAATTCAAAAATACTAATGGCGCACCAGTGGCCTATAATAATGGCGCACGAGTGGCCTATACTAATGGCGCACCGTGGCCTATACTAATGGCGCACTAGTGGTGCGCCATTAGTATACCAGATACTAATGGCGCACCAGTGGTGCGCCATTAGTAAAAAATACTAGTGGCGTGATACTAATGGCGCACTAGTGATGCGCCATTAGTAGGCAAAACTGGTGCGCCATTAGTAACCCTTTTCCTAGTAGTGAGGTCTTCGTGAGCAAGTAAGTTGGATGCACACCCACTAGTTTCTTTTGTTGAGCTTTCATATACTTATAGCTCTAGTGCATCCGTTGCATGGCAATCCCTACTCACTCACATTAATATCTATTGATGGGCATCTCCATAGCCCGTTGATACGCCTAGTCGATGTGAGACTATCTTCTCCCTTTTTTCCTCTCCACAACCACCATCCTATTCCACCTATAGTGCTATGTCCTTGGCTCATGCTCATGTATTGCGCGAAGATTGAAAAAGTTTGAGAACATCAAAAGTATGAAACAATTGCTTGGCTTGTCATCAGGGTTGTGCATGATTTCCCCTGACATGGGCAGCCCGTGTCTCCCCTGACGTGCACTCCAAGTTCCCTGGGTTGTTTTCCTTCCAAAAATAACTTCTCCAGTTGATTTCGTTCCGTTTTGACTTCATTTGATATTCCTTTTCTTTGAAACACTGAAATAGGCATAAAACATCAAATCTGGGCTGGGCCTCCGGTTAATAGGTTAGTCCCAAAAATAATATAAAAGTGGAAAATAAAGCCCAATATTGCCCAAAACAGTAGATAATATAGCATGGAGCAATCAAAAGTTATAGATACATTGGAGACGTATCATCTCTCATGTTATCAATTTCATATACTAGTGGGAATTTTACATTATAGAACTTGGCTTGTATATTCCAATGATGGGCTTCCTCAAACTGCCCTAGGTCTTCATGAGCAAGCAAGTTGGATGCACACCCACTTAGTTTCTTTTTGAGCTTTCATATACTTATAGCTCTAGTGCATCCGTTGCATGGCAATCCCTACTAACTCACATTGATATATATTGATGGGCATCTCCATAGCCAGTTGATACACCTAGTTGATGTGAGACTATCTTCCCTCTTTTTGTCTTCTCCACAACCACCATTCTATTCCACCTATGGTGCTATATCCATGGCTCATGCTCATGTATTGTGTGAAGATTGAAAAAGTTAGAGTATGAAACAATTGCTTGGCTTGTCATCGGGGTTGTGCATGATTTAAATACTTTGTGTGGTGAAGATAGAGTGTAGCCAGACTATATGATTTTGTAGGGATAACTTTCTTTGGCCATGTTATTTTCAGAAGACATAATTGCTTTGTTAGTATGCTTGAAGTATTATTATTTTTATGTCAATATAAACTTTTTTCTTGAATCTTTCGAATCTTAATATTCATATCACAATTAAGAAGATTTGCATTGAAATTATGCCAAGTAGCACTCCGCATCAAAAATTCTCTTTTTATCATTTACCTACTCGAGGACGAGCAGGAATTAAGCTTGGGGATGCCTGATACGTCTCCAACGTATCTATAATTTTTGATTGCTCCATGCTATATTATCTACTGTTTTGGACTATATTGGGCTTTATTTTCTACTTTTATATGATTTTTGGGACTAACCTATTAATCGGAGGCCCATCCCAGAATTGCTGTTTTTTGCCTATTTCAGTGTTTCAAAGAAACGGAATATCAAACGGAGTCAAAATGGAATGAAACCTTCGGGAACGTGATTTTCTCACTGAACATGATCCAGGAGACTTGGACCCTACGCCAAGGCATCAGAGAGGCGGTCACGAGGGTGGGGGGCGCGCCCCCTGCCTCGTGGGCCCCTCGATGCTCCACCGACGTACTTCTTCCTCCCATATATACATACGTACCCCCAAACGAGTAGAACAGGAGCCAAAAACCTAATTCCACCGCCGCAACTTTCTGTATCCACGAGATCCCATCTTAGGGTCTGTTCCGGAGCTCCGCCAGAGAGGGCCGTCATCGCGGAGGGCTTCTACATCATCATAGCCTCTCCGATGAAGTGTGAGTAGTTTACCTTAGACCTTCGGGTCCATAGTTAGTAGCTAGATGGCTTCTTCTCTCTTTTTGGATCTCAATACAAAGTTCTCCCCCTCTCTTGTGGAGATCTATTCGATGTAATCTTCTTTTTGCGGTGTGTTTGTTGAGACCGAGCAATTGTGGGATTATGATCAAGTCTATCTATGAATAATATTTGAATCTTCTCTGAATTCTTTTATGTATGATTGGTTATCTTTGCAAGTCTCTTCAAATTATCTGTTTGGTTTGGCCAACTAGATTGGTAGTTCTTGCCATGGGAGAAGTGCTTAGCTTTGGGTTCGATCTTGCGGTGTCCTTTCCCAGTGACAGAAGGGGCAGCAAGGCACGTATTGCATCGTTGCCATCGAGGATAACAAGATGGGGTTTATTTCATATTGCATGAATTTATCTCTCTACATCATGTCATCTTGCTTAAGGCGTTACTCTGTTTTTAACTTAATACTCTAGATGCATGCTGGATAGCGGTCGATGAGTGGAGTAATAGTAGTAGATGCAGAATTGTTTCGGTCTACTTGTCACGGACGTGATGCCTATATACATGATCATGCCTAGATATTCTCATAACTATGCTCAATTCTGTCAATTGCTCAACAATAATTTGTTCACCCACCATAGAATACTTATGCTCTTGAGAGAAGCCACTAGTGAAACCTATGGCCCCCGGGTCTATTCTCATCATATCAATCTCCATCACTTTAATCTTGCTTTGCTTTTTACTTTGCCTTTACTTTTTACTTTGCCTTTACTTTTTACTTTGCATCTTTATACCAAAAATACCAAAACTATTATATCTATCAGATCTCACTCTCGTAAGTGATCGTCAAGGGATTGACAACCCCTAATCGCGTTGGTTGTGAGTATCTATCATTTTGTGCAGGTACGAGGGACTTGAGCGTGGCCTCCTACTGGATTGATACCTTGGTTCTCAAAAACTGAGGGAAATACTTACGCTACTTTGCTGCATCATCCCTTCCTCTTCGGGGAAAACCAATGCAAGATCAAGAGGTAGCACCATGCCGCACACTATATCGTACCTATCATTATTTGAAACAAATGTTACCAGCTGGGGACTTTTCAGGTTCCTTCAATGCGGCAACGGCGGCCCAAAGTTGGGTCTTGCATTCCTCCAGCTCCTGTGACAGTCGAGTATTCTTCTCTATAAGAACCTACACAATAAATGATCCTTAAATCAGTTGTGCCAACTGTTTCAAGTCTCAGGGGCTACTGATATATATACTCATCAAATTTTCTTACCCGTACATCCTTTACATACTGGTCCGTGGCTCTGGCTAGACCATTTTGAGCAGCACGGATGTACGCATCTCCCGAGTTGAATGCATCAAACACCTCTCGGGAGAAACAAGCATCACAGAGTACGGCTCGGCGACGCCTGTGACTCATGGCGCTCTCCACTTCGGAATTCGTAGCGGATATCTTATCCGCATCCTCTGTAGAAGGAGCATCCGGCGTGTACCTCGTGTTAGCTTCCGCCTCTATGTCCGGCCCTAGAGCTCGGCTGGTAGAGGTGTGATCGATGACCTCTCTGGATATTGTCCGGCGAGCGTTCTTCCTTCTAGGAAACACGAGTGTTATTATGTTTTTAAAGACGACAACCATGGAGTGAGGTGTTGCATCATACCTCTGCGCCGGCGTCTGCGTCTGGACCACCTTCCTTTTTAGCCTGTCCGGCTTTGAGACCCCTTGTTGGCGAGTCGCCGTGGGCTCGGCATGGTGTCCCGAGGGCCTTCCCTATAAAACACCGTTTTGTATACGGTAGGTGAAGTGCATAAAAGGAAATCCTTTTCAAAGGTTGGGACTCCGGTCTCATTTACCTGCGAGGCTGGGAGTAGCCTAGGGTAGTCGGCTATAATGGCCACCATGATGTCATCACAGCTTAGCTGATAGAAAATCCTATCAATCAGCTCCACGAATATGTCCGGATCCTCTTTCGGGCCGGGGTCGAGGACCCGCTCAGGATCCTCCAGTTGTGGAGGTGGTCTATTGATCTCCCCTACCGCCTTACGCAGTTCTTGCGATGAAACGGCAAGGTAAATATTTATCACGAAAACAAGGGTAGGATGGAAGTAAAAAGAGCGGAAGCTCACCCAGCTTTGAGGGTTGTTCATGGAGAATCCATCTCGTGGCTTGATGCGGAGGAACTCCTCTTCTTCCCCCTTATACAGATCGGATAGAATTTTTGCTAGAGCAGCAACTGAGTCCGGTCCCTTTGCCCGCAGTGAGTGGTATCATCTTCCCCGTTGAAGTGCCACATGGGGTGGCCTCGATATTGAAGTGGCTGCACCCCCCGCATAATGCATATTGCCATAACCTCGGTTATGGTCAGTCCTGATTTGGCCAGCAACTTTATCCGGCCCATCAAATAAAATACGTCTCCATCATCTTCCTCCTGTGGGCTCCGTGGGCGCCAGCTTAGGCTTTCTTCAAAGGGGCGTTGTCGAACTCAGGAAGACCAATTCGGATAGGATCCGGGAGAGGAACATCCTCCATATAAAACCACTCCGAAGGCCAGTTGTTGGATGTCTTCTTTGGGATACCGGATAGGTATCCGGTCCCGACGATGCGCCATACTTCGGCTCCGCCAACTTGATATATTGATCCCCTCTGTGTACGGGGCACAGGGTAGAACAACTTCTTCCACAGCGCGAAATGAGCTTCGCAACCCAGAAACAGCTTGCAAAGGGCTACGTAACCAGCGATGTGCAGTATGGAGGCAAGGGTGAGGTTGTGCAACTAGAGGCTGTAGAACTCCAGGAGCCCTCAGAGAAATGGATGGATTGGAAATCCGAGTCCCCTTAACAAATAAGGGACAAGGCATATCCGCTCTCCCTTAGAGGGGTTGGGAAAGCTCTCCGCTTGCTCCCCGCCATTATAGGTGGCGAGCCCGACTCGAATCGGGACCATATACGCTGGAGGGAGGAATCCCTGGGTCTGTAGCTGATACGTCTCCGTCGTATCTATAATTTTTGATTGTTCCATGCCAATATTATTCAACTTTCATATACTTTTTGGCAACTTTTTATATTATTTTTGGGACTAACATATTGATCCAGTGCCCAGTGCCAGTTCCTGTCTGTTGCATGTTTTTGGTTTTGCAGAATATCCATATCAAACGGAGTCCAAACGGGATAAAAACGGACGGAGCTTATTTTTGGAAACTATGAAAAATTTGGAAGGAAAATCAACGCGAACCAGTGCCCGAGGTGGTCACGAGGCAGGGGGGCGCGCCCCCTACCCTCGTGAGCCCACCATAAGGCGGTTGACACTCTTCTCTTGCCGCAAGAAAGCTAATATTTGGAAAAAAGTCACGGCGAAGGTTTCAGGCCAATTGGAGTTACGGATCTCCATATATATACGAGACGGTGAAACAGAGCAAGGAGAACGTAGAAACAGAGAGAGACAGAGAGATAGATCCAATCTCGGAGGGGCTCTCGCCCCTCCCACGCCATGGGAGCCAAGGACCAGAGGGCAAACCCTTCTCCCATCTAGGGAGGAGGTCAAGGAAGAAGAAGAAGGGGGCCCCTCTCCCCCTTGCTTCCGGTGGCGCCGGAGCGCTGCCGGGGCCATCATCATCATCGCCATCTTCACCAACAACTTCACCGCCATCATCACCAACTCATCCCCCCTCTATGCAGCGGTGTAACCTCTCTCGTACCCACTGTAATCTCTACTTAAACATTGTGCTCAACGCTATATATTATTTCCCAATGATGTATGGCTATCCTATGATGTTTGAGTAGATCTGTTTTGTCCTAATGGCTATTTGATGATCGTGATTGGTTTGAATTGTATGTTTTATTATTTGTGCTGTCCTATGGTGCTCTCCATGTCGTGCAAGCATGAGGGATTCCCGCTGTAGGGTTTGCAATATGCTTATGATTTGCTTATGGTGGGTGGAGTTAGTGACATAAGCACAGACCCGAGTAAGTAGGTTGTTTGCGTATGGGATAAAGGGGACTTGATGCTTTAATGCTATGGTTGGGTTTTACCTTAATGAATCTTTAGTAGTTGCGGATGCTTGCTAGAGTTCCAATCATAAGTGCATATGATCCAAGTAGAGAAAGTATGTTAGCTTATGCCTCTCCCTCAAATAAAATTGCAATAATGATTACTGGTCTAGTTATCGATTGCCTAGGGACAAATAACCTTCTTGTTGGCAAAAAGCTCTTTACTAAAACTAATTTAGTTGTGTCTTTATCTAAACAGCCCCTAGCTTTTATTTACGTGCTCTTTACTTTCTTGCAAGCTTACCCAAAAACACCTACAAAGTACTTCTAGTTTCATACTTGTTTCCGGTAAAGCGAACGTCAAGCGTGCGTAGAGTTGTATTGGTGGTCGATAGATCTTGAGGGAATATTTGTTCTACCTTTAGCTCCTCATTGGGTTCGACACTCTTACTTATCGAAAGAGGCTACAATTGATCCCCTATACTTGTGGGTTATCAAGACCTTTTTCTGGCGCCGTTGCCGGGGAGCAATAGCGTGGGGTGAATATTCTCGTGTGTGCTTGTTTGCTTTATCACTAAGTAATTGCCATACTTAAATTTTGCTATGATAATTATGCTTCTAATCCCTATGTTGAACCATATATTGAGGACTACTCCGCTGTCCAAGAAAAGACTAATATTTTGCAGGAGTCTACGGAAGAAAAAATTGATGAAATTGTGAGCTCATTGGATGAAAAAGATGATGATGAGAGCGAAGAACAAAAGGAGGAAGAGTGGATTAGCTACCCGTGCCCACCTTCTAATGAGAGTAACCCTCCAACTCATACATAGTTTAATTTCCCTTTGTGCTCACCGAAGGATGATTGCTATGATGACCGTTATGATCCCGTTGATTCTCTTGAAATATCCCTTTTTGATGATGCTTGCTATGCTTGTGGCCAAGATGCCAATATGAATTATGCTTATGGAGATGAACTTGCTATAGTTCCTTATGTTAAACATGAAATTGTTTCTATTGCACCCATGCATGATAGTCCTATTATCTTTTTGAATTCTCCCAATTACACTATATCGGAGAAGTTTGCTTTTATTAAGGATTATATTGATGGGTTGCCTTTTACCATTGCACATGATGATTTTGATAGACATAATATGCATGTGCTTGCTGCTCCTACTTGCAATTATTATGAGAGAGGAACTATATATCCACCTCTCTATATTTCCAACAAGATAAAATTGCAAGAAACTGTTTATACTATGCATTGGCCTTTACTTTGTGTGCATGAATTGTTCTTTTATGACATGCCGATGCATAGGAAGATAGTTAGACTTCGTCATTGCTTGATATATGTTGCTTTGTGCTCATTACTAAATTACAAATCATTGCTAATTAAAATTGGCTTTGATACACCTTGGGATCCGGGTAGATTCACTACTTGAGCACTATATGCCTAGCTTAATGGCTTTAAAGAAAGCGCTGCCAGGGAGACAACCCGGAAGTTTTAGAGAGTCATTTATTTCTGTTGAGTGCTTTCATATAGTTTAAAAACAACAAAAATAAAGAGGGGAACCCAAAACTTTTTCAAAAAGAAAAGCGAAAGTGAGAAAGACAAGCATTGTTGAAGTGGGAGAGCTCCTTGAACTTTGTTCATGCTCATGGCAACTTTGTGAATCTTGATTACAGAAACTTTTCAACAAAAATAATTATCCCCTTGTACAATTCCACTGTATTATAAAAGTAATGTGCCAAGGTTTGCCTTTAGGATGTTTACAATGCTTGTTGGTTTGTGCGGTGCAGGACAGAAACTTTGGCTATAGTGCATGATTTTAGTTTTTTACTGGAATGTCAAATGGTTATGATTCTTTTTGCACTGTCTTTCTGTACAAATTTTTTATTTTTACTAATTTTGGCAGAATTTTTCAAGTATCATAAGTATGGTGAATGTTTAGATTGCTACAGACTGTTCTGTTTTAGACAGATTCTGTTTTTAATGCACAGTTCGCTTGTTTTGATGAAACTATCAATTTATATCAGTGGATTACGCCATGGAAAAGTTATATTATAGTAGACACAATGCAAAAACAAAATATGAATTGGTTTGCAAAAGTACCTAGAGTAGTGATTTGCTTTATTATACTAACGGATCTTACCGAGTTTTCTGTTGAAGTTTTGTGTGGATGAAGTGTTCGATGATTGAGAAGGTCTCGATGTGAGAAGAAGGAAGAGAGGCAAGAGATCAAGCTTGGGGATGCCCGAGGCACTCCAAGTAAATATTCAAGGAGACTCAAGCGTCTAAGCTTGGGGATGCTGGGGAGGCATCCCCTCTTTCTTCAACAAATATTGGTATGTTTTCGGATTTGTTTTGTTCATGCGATATGTGCAAGTCTTGGAGCGTCTTTTGCATTTAGGTTTTAATTTTTCTTTTTATGCACCATGATGGTATGAGATAGTCCTTGGTTTATTTATAGAATGCTCTTTGCACTTCACTTATATCTTTTGAGTATGGCTTTATAGAATGCTTCATGTGCTTCACTTATATCATTTGAAGTTTGGATTGCCTGTTTCTCTTTTCATAGACAACCGCCATTTGTAGAATGCTCTTTTGCTTCACTTATATTTGTTAGAGCATGGGCATATCTTTTGTAGAAATAATTAAACTCTCTTGCTTCACTTATATCTGTTTAGAGAGATGACAGGAATTGGTCATTCACATGGTTAGTCATAAAATCCTACATAAAACTTGTAGATCACTGAATATGATATGTTTGATTCCTTGCAATAGTTTTGCGATATAAAGATGGTGATATTAGAGTCATCCTAGTGGGTAGTTGTGGATTGTAGACTTGTGTTGAGGTTTGTGATTCCCGTATCATGCACGTATGGTGAACCGTTATGTAACGAAGTCGGAGCATGATTTATTTATTGATTGTCTTCCTTATGAGTGGCGGTCGGGGATGAGTGATGGTCTTTTCCTACCAATCTATCCCCCTAGGAGCATGCGCGTAGTACTTTGTTTCGATGACTAATAGATTTTTGCAATAAGTATGTGAGTTCTTTATGACTAATGTTGAGTCCATGGATTATACGCACTCTCACCCTTCCATCATTGCTAGCTTCTCTAGTATCGCGCAACTTTCGCCGGTACCATAAACCGACCATATACCTTCCTCAAAACAGCCACCATACCTACCTATCATGGCATTTCCATAGCCATTCCGAGATATATTTCCATGCAACTTTCATCATCATCATATACATGACTTGAGCATTCATTGTCATATTGCTTTGCATGATCGTAAGATAGCTAGAATGATGTTTTCATGGCTTGTCCGTTTTTCGATGTCATTGCTACGCTAGATCATTGCACATCCCGGTACACCGCCAGAGGCATTCATGTAGATTCATATCTTTGTTCTAATATTGAGTTGTAATATTGAGTTGTAAGTAAATAAAAGTGTGATGATCATTATTAGAGCATTGCCCGAGTGAGGAAAGGATGATGGAGACTATGATTCCCCCATAAGTCCGGATGAGACTCCAGACTTTACAAAAAAATAAAAGAGGCCAAAGAAGCCCAGATAAAAAAAGGAGGGCAAAGAAGCCCACCAAAAAAATAAAAAAAAGAGAAAAAAATGAGAGAAAAAGAGAGAAGGGGCAATGTTACTATCCTTTTACCACACTTGTGCTTCAAAGTAGCACCATGTTCTTCATATAGAGAGTCTCTTGAGTTATCACTTTCATATACTAGTGGGAATTTTAGTTATAGAACTTGGCTTGTATATTCCAACGATGGGCTTCCTCAAATGCCCTAGGTCTTCATGAGCAAGCAAGTTGGATGCACACCCACTTAGTTTCAGTTTGAGCTTTCATATACTTATAGCTCTAGTGCATCCGTTGCATGGCAATCCCTACTCACTCACATTGATATCTATTGATGGGCATCTCCATAGCCCGTTGATACGCCTAGTTGATGTGAGACTATCTTCTCCTTTTTTGTCTTCTCCACATAACCCCCATCATCATATTCTATTCCACCTATGGTGCTATGTCCATGGCTCACGCTCATGTATTGCGTGAAAGTTGAAAAGGTTTGAGAACATCAAAAGTATGAAACAATTTCTTGGCTTGTCATCGGGGTTGTGCATGATGTGAATATTTTGTGTGGTGAAGATGGAGCATAGCCAGACTATATGATTTTGTAGGGATGAGCTTTCTTTGGCTATGTCATTTCAGTAAGACATAATTTCTTGGTTGGTATGCTTGAAGTATTATTATTTTTATGTCAAAGGATAGACTAGTGCTTTGAATCACTCGTGTCTTAATATTCATGCCATGATTAGACATATGATCAAGATTATGCTAGGTAGCATTCCACATCAAAAATTATCTTTTTTATCATTTACCTACTTGAGGATGAGCATGAATTAAGGTTGGGGATGCTGATATGTCTCCGTCGTATCTATAATTTTTGATTGTTCCATGCCAATATTATTCAACTTTCATATACTTTTTGGCAACTTTTTATATTATTTTTGGGTCTAACATATTGATCAAGTGCCCAGTGCCAGTTCCTGTGTGTTGCATGTTTTTGGTTTCGCAGAATATCCATATCAAACGGAGTCCAAACGGGATAAAAATGGACGGAACTTATATTTGGAAAATATGAAAAATTTGGAAGGAAAATCAACGCGAACCAGTGCCCGAGGTGGTCACGAGGCAGGGGGCGCCCCCCTCTTAGGGCGCGCCCCTACCCTCGTGAGCCCACCATAAGGCGGTTGACGCTCTTCTTTTGCCGCAAGAAAGCTAATATTCGGAAAAAAAATCACGGCGAAGGTTTCAGGCCAATCGGAGTTATGGATCTCCATATATATACGAAACGGTGAAACAGAGCAAGGAGAACGCAGAAACAAAGAGAGACAGAGAGATAGATCCAATCTCGGAGGGGCTCTCGCCCTTCCCACGCCATGGGAGCCAAGGACCAGAGGGGAAACCCTTCTCCCATCTAGGGAGGAGGTCAAGGAAGAATAAGAAGAAGGGGGGCCCTCTCCCACTTGCTTCGGGTGGCACCGGAGCACTGCCGGGGCCATCATCATCACCGCCATCTTCGCCAACAACTTCACCGCCATCATCACCAACTCTTCCCCCCTATATGCAGCGGTGTAACCTCTCTCGTACCCTATATAATCTCTACTTAAACATGGTGCTCAACGCTATATATTATTTCCCAATGATGTATGGCTATCCTATGATGTTTGAGTAGATCTGTTTTGTCCTAATGGCTATTTGATGATCGTGATTGGTTTGAATTGTATGTTTTATTATTGGTGTTGTCCTATGGTGCTCTCCATGTCGCGCAAGCATGAGGGATTCCCGCTGTAGAGTTTGCAATATGCTTATGATTTGCTTATGGTGGGTGGCGTGAGTGACAGAAGCACAGACCCGAGTAAGTAGGTTGTTTGCGTATGGGATAAAGGGAACTTGATGCTTTAATGCTATGGTTGGGTTTTACCTTAATGAATCTTTTGTAGTTGCGGATGCTTGCTAGAGTTCCAATCATAAGTGCATATGATCCAAGTAGAGAAAGTATGTTAGCTTATGCCTCTCCCTCAAATAAAATTGCAATAATGATTACCGGTCTAGTTATCGATTGCCTAGGGACAAATAACCTTATTGTTGACAAAAGCTCTTTACTAAAACTAATTTAGTTGTGTCTTTATCTAAACAGTCCCTAGCTTTTATTTACGTGCTCCTTACTTTCTTGCAAGCTTACCTAGAAACACCTACAAAGTACTTCTAGTTTCATACTTGTTTCCGGTAAAGCGAACATCAAGCATGCGTAGAGTTGTATCGGTGGTCGATAGAACTTGAGGGAATATTTGTTCTACCTTTAGCTCCTCATTGGGTTCGACACTCTTACTTATCGAAAGAGGCTACAATTGATACCCTATACTTGTGGGTTATCAGTAGCTTCACTAATTGGCTGTGCGGGACGGAACGCTTCTCCCAGTCTCTGGGCTTGGGGCCGCAGGAGCGAGAGGAAGAGCTGCGCTGGCCGGCCATGTTGGGATGGATTTTTTCGGGCATGCTCCGATGAATGCTCGCTGAGGGAGGATGGTGTGATTTGGATCTGAGGATCCTCGTCTCTTTAATAGACAGTTCATTCACATAGATGGGGTGGTAAATGTAAAAACACCCTGGCTCCTCACATTTGCTTGACACGTGGAAGATGTCCATTATTGGACACAGAAGCCAAGAAGCGCAACATTTACGAGAAGCCGGACACTATTTAACAGGTACTCAGAGTTTGAAGAAGAACCCGCCTTGCAATGCCGAAGACAATCTGCGTGCCGGACTCATCGTCATTGAAGCCTGGTTCGGGGGCTACTGAGGGAGTCCTGGATTAGGGGGTATCCGGACAGCCGGACTATATCCTTTGGCCGGACTATTGGACTATGAAGAAATAAGATTGAAGACTTCGTCCCGTGTCCGGATGGGACTCTCCTTGGCATGGAAGGCAAGCTTGGCAATATGGATATGTAGATCTCCTTCCTTGTAACTGACTTTGTGTAACCCTAGCCCCCTCCGGTGTATATATAAACCGGAGGGTTTAGTCCATAGAACAATAGACAATCATACCCTAGGCTAGCTTCTAGGGTTTAGCCTCTCTAATCTCGTGGTAGATCAACTCTTGTACTACTCATATTATCAAGAACAATCAAGCAGGATGTAGGGTATTACCTCCATCAATAGGGCCCGAACATGGGTAAACATCGTGTCCCCTGCCTCCTGTTACCATCCACCCTAGACGCACAGTTCGGGACCCCTACCCGAGATCCGCCGGTTTTGACACCGACAGTAACCACTTGAGATTAAATTTGGCAAGGCTTAGTGATTTGGTCATAAGAAGATGCTGTAAAAAGTTTGCACCAAATGGATTCACCAAAATGGTACTTCCTTCATAGCTATTCCCTTTGTCCAGAAACTTGCAAAAATTCTAGAGAAATATTGGCTTTAATAATTGATCCCAAAATTGGTGGAGAGATGTTACTTGGGTAGGAGAATGCCCTGGGAAATTTTTAGGAAAAATGAAGCAATATAAAATATACTTGCTTCACAACTAGAAAATATTGACAGAATCAAAGATTTGATCCTGTGCTCACATAGCTCAAGGGATGGAGCTGAAATTGGGAGGAGTGTGATAATATGAGAACATGAAGGAGTGTGCAAAATGTCAACTCATTTGGAAACTCCTAGCTAGTACATCCTTCACAATGTGTTCTGTCTGACAGAAAGTTTGAAAAATTGCTGAGGAAGATTGGCTAGGAAAATAAAGTTGAATTTTGGCATGAGGAAATGATTTGGACATAAGAGAATGCCAAAAAGATTTGGGAGGAATCAGGAAAGGATAGGTGGCACTTCCTTCACAAAGTGCCCCTCTGGACAAAAATGAAGAATAATTATTGGGGAATTATTCTTGGGCTAAGACAGAAAAGTTTGGGCATATTTGAGCAACATATGGCCCAAATAAATTATTATAATTATTTGGGAATTTTTGGATGGACAGAAATATGGGTTGCTTCACAACCTAGGGCATATGAGGTTATTCCTTTTATAGATAAAGGAATATTCCTGAGAAAAAGAAATTAGGGTTTGGTCAAGCAGTGAAGTGACATGATCTTGGAAAGGTTTTTAGAATGATGAGCCTCTTGGGAGGGGGAATGAGGATGATTTCCCAGGTGGCAAGCTCACAGAACCACTCCAAAAAGAAAAACAGAGCAAAAATCACAGAAAAAGAAAAGGGCCAAAAACCAGGATGTTACAATGCTTGTCACACGAATGCAGGAATGTATTAAAGGTTTTTTTCCTCTTGTTAAACATAACGTGGGGGTGGTGTAGCTGGTTAGCCTATTCGCTCATCGAACTTGAGGTCTCGGGTTCGATAACTACACTTGAGCATAATTTGTTTTTTGTTCCACTTCTTTCTTCCACCCAATGACATGTAGGCCCCGCATGAAAGAGAGAGAAAGTGAACTGGGGCGGTGCCAGGAGGATTCTTTGACTGGTCAAAATGGATGGATACGGAGCTATACGATCTCGTAGTGACCGTATAATCACCTCATTACGTATACGCTGGCTGCAGCCTCGGCGCTTGTTTTCTAGGGTTTGCACTCTTCACACTCTCTCTCCAGTATATATATACACGTTGGAGCCTCAGCGCTTGTAGTTGCTCTTTTCACACTCTCTCACCCTCTCCAGATCTAAACAAGACTTCGTTGGCCTCTCTCTCTCCCCTCACTGTCGGTCAAAGAGCTGGGAGGATCCGTCCGTCGGGAAGGGAAGGAGGCTTAACGCTGTCGCCATTAGCGAGGAAGGGAATCCACTACCGGCGTAGCTGTTCTCTTTCACCCAGCGGCGGCGCGGGAGGGCCTCCGACCCCTTCTTCCTCATCACCGTACATAGTGTGGGCCGAACGGCCTCCGGTCGCCCACCGAACCCCAACCCAAGAACCTTAAGGTATAATTTACTTATTCCACATGCATTGCTGTAGCTGCATGTGGGCTTTTTCCGCTTCTGCACTCGAATCTAGGTGTTGGATCAAACAGGAAAGTAGTGGGGAAAGTTGTATAGCATGAATTTAGGACGTGGTTCAAAGAGGAAAGGAAGGGGGGAAACTACTAGTACAGACTGGCTATCCAGCACCTACTGTCACATCCCAAGTTCTGGTATGACCTAGGCTAGCCTTCTTGTGAGCCTCATGTTTAAATTCAATTTAAATTTGAAATGGGGATTTGTGAAACCCTCAGAAATCATTTCTGGAAATGACCCAGATAAAAATTGCTCCGAAAAGGTCCAAGAAAATGTTCATGTTGCTCTCTGAAAATATTGGTCAGAGGAAAAATTCAAACCAATATTTTTAGGAGCTCATAAATATTTAATTTGGCCATTTGGAATTAATGCAATAATTATTTGCGTTGGATATATATATATGTTATATATTTTATACATTTCCAAAAATTCTGAAATTTGGTGAGGGGCTTTGGAATAATTCCTTAGGTCCCTGTAAAAATTGTCAGAAGAAAATAAAATGATTTAGTATTATTATTAAATCAGAAACAAATGTCAGAAAATAGAAAAGAAAACATAATAGAAAAAGGGGGAGAAACTACCTAGACTTACCTGGTCGGCCCAGTGGACTGCCAGCCCATGAGGCCCAGGCGCCAGTCATCCCGAACCTCCTGCCAGTAGGCAGGAGGGCGTGTGGCCGCGGCGCGCGCGCACGCGATCGGCCAGCTCTTGCTTGCCGCTGCTACTAGAGGCCACTACGAGCGTCACGCAACCCCCCCGACCTCTCTTGCACTCTCCCTCGCCCTCATCCTATCCTTTGTCTCTCCTTCTCGCCCTGCCCGAGCGCTGCCGTCGCCGCCGTTCGCCGTTGCCGCGCCCACCGCCACGGCCTCGCCCCTTCGTCGTGCCCACGAGCTCCGCGCCGTCTTCCTCGTCTTCTCCGTCAAGTCGTGCCTCTCCGGACGCCCTGTGGAGCCGCCATTGCTGTCGTCTTCACCTTCGGCCACCCGAGATCGCCGTCGCCGTTCTGCCCGCGATGGACCTCCCCCGAGCTCGCTGACGCCTCCACCGAATACGCTGTGAGCCCCACCGCCGTTTTCCCCTCTCCGTTTTGTCACTCGCGCACCGTAGCCGTGCTAACCACTAGACTTGAGCGGTCACGCCGCCGTGGATCCTCACCGTCGTGGCCAGACCCACCGTAGCTCGCGCCCGCGCATGCCACCGCTCTCAGCAGCCTCCCAGAAGGCCAAGTCGCCGCTCCGCAGCTCCTGCCGTGCACCGCAGTGCGTGCACTCGGCCAAACTCTGGCCGCTGCCTCGAGCTCATTTCCAGCAAGCTCCGGCACCCCCACAACCTCCTGTTTGCTCCAAACGACGCGGACGAGCTCCAGCTCCTCGCACGTGGTCTCCGCCCTCCAAATGGTCGCCGGAGGGCGAATCTCGTGCCCCTCCGCCGCGTTCAGCCTCGCAGGCGGCTAAACGCCGGCGGGTTGACTGGTTTGACCTCGCCGGCCCATTAGGTGGGCCCCCTGGGTTAGGTGATTAGCTTAGGGCTAATCACTATTTAGCTAATTAACCCATGACACTAACATGTGGGTCCTGCCCAGCTAATTTGTAGTTAGGTTAGTATTAGTGTTAACTAACCCTGTTAGTTAATTGTGACACTAATGTGTGGACCCCACACATCAGGTTTGACCTGGTCAGCGCCTTGACCTGCTGACGCAGGCATGACACAATGCTGACGCAGTTATTCTTTTCTGGTATTAAAACAAATAAGGAAATTCTAGAAAATGATATAAACTTCAAAAATTCATAGAAATTCAATCGTCGCTCAGATTGAAATAATTTATATATGAAAAATTATCAGAAAAATGCAATCTATCCACCCGTACCATTTTCATGCATGAAAAACCAACTTATACCTGCTGTATAGGTGAAAACACATGAATGGCATTTATAAGAGCTTATTTTGCAGATGCATTTGAACCTTTGGTTCAAATGGACTTCAACCAAATGAATGCAAGTTGCATTAGCTCAAACAACATCACATCTTCATGGCATGTTCATGCATCATATTGTTGCATATGCTTGTGTATTGATTGCTAACACCGTTCCTTCTCGATAGGTCCTGCTCCGGAGACCGATCCAGAGTACCTGTCAGAGGAGCAGTGCCCCCCTGTTGATCTACCAGGCAAGCAAACCCCCTTGTTCATTCTGATAAAATCCTACTCTCTCGCTCCTGCCCTCTTTTATTGCATTAGGATAACAACGATTCAAATGCTACTTTATGCTGCGGTAGTTGAACCCATTCCTCTGGATGACCTGTCATTGCCACAGTAAATAGTTGAAACCCACTAGCATGTGTAGGAGTTGATTGAGCCATGTTGTGTTCCTACCATGCATTGCATGCTATTGCTTAGAGTATGTCAGGTCTGATTCATTGGAAATGAATTGGAGAGCAATGCTATGTTCTGATGTTGAGAGTTAAGTATGTGAACACGATTTGTTAAAGGTAGCGGTGAGAGGCCATGTAAGAGTACATGGTGGGTTGTCTCACTAGAACCATTCCTAAGAACTGAGTTCTGTGTATGTTTTCCAATGACTAGATACTACCACACATTGGGTTCCGGTAACTCAACCCCTCTCGACTTATTAACCGACTTGGTCTCTGTCCAGGAGTCGCAACTAGTTTCTGGTGTTTGTAGGCAGTGTTATTCTTCTACCAAGTGGCACCCGATAGGGTGGGCTTGGGACAGACTAGGCACAGGTGGCACGGTGTACCAAGTGTCACCCGGATGGTGGGCTTGGGAACCCTGCTCACATCATTTGGGGTCGTGAGCGAAACCTCGGCCGGATCTCCTCGCGGATGGAACCCGAATAGGCGATAAACCTGGACTAGAGTCTTGCGTGGTTAGTCAAGTCGTGGCCGACTCCCTCGCCAGGCTTCCGTTTGAAGGTTGCCGAGATACATGACGTGTACATGGTGGTAAGTGGCAAGAGTGTGTGTGAAGAAGTACACCCCTGCAGGGTTATCATGATCTATTCGAATAGCCAGGTATGTGGTTATGGACTTCTTGGATGCTTACTTGGTACATAGACAACTTAAAGTGGATACTCTAAAATGCTCAAGACAAGTGTGAGTGATGTGGGTGGCCTTCTCGTAGGGAGACGGGAATGAATCCATAGTAGTGTATTGATGTGGTGATTAGTGGACTCGTGTGCGCTTTCTCACCTCAACGAACTTACTCGTAGTCGTAGAACATGATAGCCACTGAGTCAAAGCTGGCTTGCTGCAACTAAACCCCACATTGCCTTCTTGATAGTAATGCATGTATGATAGGATCTGATGTAAGTCTTGCTGAGTACCTTTGTACTCACGTTTGCTTAATTTATGTTTTGTAGATGAGACAGCTGTCTCACTAGTAGTTCCGCTTGGGCTTCAACAAGTAGCTTGTTACCTCAGCTACGATCTTGTACCTTGGGAGGGTCTTGTAGATAGTCAGGCTTCTTAGCCTTTTTCTTTTGTAGTTGTCTGTACTCAGACATGTAATGCTTCTGTTGCTTGTATGCTCTGAATGATGGGTCATGAGACCCCTGTTTGTATTAAATGCTATGTGGCCCTTCTAGGCCTTTATCTATATGAGTTTGAGTTATGTTGTGATGCCATGTTGTACAACACATACTTGCATGTTATGCGTACGTGTGACATGTATTGCTATGTGTGGGATCTGACAACCTAGTTGTCTATCCTTGGTAGCCTCTCTTATGGGGAAATGTAGTCTGGTGCTTCCACTGAGCCACGGTAGTCCACTACATCTCGGTTCACCGGAGTTTTGCTAGCCCAGCACTACTGCTTCGGAACACTTAGACTGGCCGGCATGTGATTCAGATCGTTCCCGTGTCTGTCCCTTCGGGGAAATGTCACGCGGTGACTTCCGGAGTCCTGCTAGCCTGCTACAGCCCGGATTCCCGGAGTCCTGTTAGCCCAGTTGCTACAGCCCGGATTCACATGCTGATGACCGACATGCTCGATGTTGTTTCATGTATGCCTGTCCCCGTAAGTTAGTGCCACTTTGGGTTCACGACTAGTCATGTCGGCCCAGGTTCTTTGTCATATGGATGCTAGCGACACTATCATATACGTGAGCCAAAAGGCGCAAACGGTCCCGAGCTAGGTAAGGCGACACCCGTGGGAATACCGTGCGTGAGGTCGCAAAGTGATATGACGTGTTACATGCTAGATCAGTGTGACTTAGAATAGGGGTCCTGACACCTACGTTGGTCGAAAAGGGGAAACAATGACAAACGCAGTACACACATCTGTAATGAACTGATCTTTTGTTTTTGGGGACAAGGCTGTAGAGTTTGAGCGGGATTAGATTTGTTGCACTCACATAGGGAAAGGTGTCTAAAGATAACAAAACTGGGACCAACACAAATATGCTCCTTGGTTGTTTTTGTTCTTTGTTGCAATAGGCTGTGCATCACCCCTTCATACATTGGTAGATGCACATGGTGCTAGTGCGTCCACTGTACCGTGCACCTCTTTAGCTGTTGTTAATCTAAGGCCCTGCTTGGTTAAAATCTCCCTAGTCCCTACCTGCTTGGTTCCAGCGACTAAACATGGACTATAGGTTATTAATTGACATGCTAAAAGATGATGTTACTCCTAGTAATGAACTAATAGAGACAAGCTGCGATGCAGGGCAGGGGCATCTATTGGAAAAAGTCTCAAAAAGACTCTCCCTCGGGGTCTTCTTTCTTTAGTCCCTAAAAGTCCCTCCTGTTTGGTTTAGATGGGACTGACACGGACTTTTTTAGTCCCTAAACCAAAATTTCCCTATAAACAAACACCCTCTAATAATGCCGCTGGAAAATTGATGCAATGCCATAGTTAAAAGCAAATTACATGTTTAACGAATTTTATTGTTAATATAATCTCTCTATTAATATTAATCAATGTTTGAGAAATGCTACTATCTTGCTTTCTCTCCCATAAAGATAAGTTAGATGCTTCTTTTTGTTGGCTTTTGTGTCATCCACCGTTATTGATCACTAGTTGTTTCCTTTGCACCTCTGTGTAAACAAGGTTATCTTCTTCACCTTGTTGCTATTGTGACCTTTTGTTGCACTGCACAAAACACTTTTGTTTTAAGAGTGTTTTGTGCACTTCAACCAAAATGTCACACCGACAACGTTACTTGATTGCTTGATCTTAGTGGAATTGCACAACAGGAGATCTTACTTCCTATCTGTGTTGGCAAATTTGGTTCAGATCTTCTTCTTGTGAGTTGTTTGAATTCCACGTCATGAGAGGTCAGTACTAGCCTTATTTCACATGATTGTGCAGTGTGCTTTCATATGTTATGCTACTTGTACGCTAATGTTCCTTGATTTTAGGGAACTACACAAATGGAGACAAGACTTCCAATCTGTATGTGCACCGTAATATCCCATTGAGGTAAGATAAGGATATTTCACAACTGTTGGCCTGTATTTTGCCACTTTCATATGAAAATTAATGTCGTTGTTTAGTGCTATACTTGTGCTCCCTAATTGACATGCCAAATCTTACATTGAAGGCGAAGCTTGTCTGTTATTGAACCAAGTGATGGAGGGGAAGAACAAGCGGAAGAAAAAAATCAACTCCCAGTGCTGTAATGAAGCACAGGAACTATGATGACACAAGTAATGATATAGTTTTGCATCCTAATTTATTGCTATGGATGGAACGAGCAATTGTTTGCCACTGATTTGATGCCACTCTTAATGTAATATGTAATTATCTCTACTTGTGCAAACAGGGATCTTCTTCGAAGATACTATACATTTTAGTGAAACTGCATAAGAAGATGTTGGAAACATTAAACTAATTGAGTAATATATAGTAAGCATGGCAACCACAGTAGATAACAACAGATGGTCCGGGGGAGTGCTTGATATGTATGCTCTACACAATAAGCCTCCTGACAAAGGTTGGTACTCGCCCACGGATTTCATCCATATGATTGAGCTTTCTCATCTTTATTGGTGTTGTGCTACTGTTTAGATACTATCATGAGAAAGTGGTGTTGTCCTTGAGAAGTGCTTCATCTGTGTTGTTTTAAATATTTCCTTTCCTTTTTTTGAGCAAACAGGGATGCCAGCATTTAGTTGTCCTCTTGTCTTTGCACAACAGGATCATCCTCCTCTGAAGAAGAATATGGAGTCTGTGAAGTGCCTAGTTCCGATTATGCCAGGATAAAGAAGCCAAGCCTCTCTTCTTAAGAAGGGAGCAGTTGAAGGATGGTTACATTATTGCCCACAAGAACAAACTGACTTCAGCTCAGAAGGACTCACGGATCTGCATCTTTGTTGCTGTGATGGCCAGTACAATGTTGTTTTACGACTCCTTCCAGTGAGTTCCATTTTTTTAAATGTGTGCTCTGCATGGATCATGTAGGTTGACTGTTTAAACTATCAATTCATAGTACAATTTGCTTTATACTAATCTCTTTTTTTGTATTTATGCAAACAAGGGTGCTTAGCTTGATTTCAATGGGAACTGCACAAAATGTTCACGAATACATCGAATATTCTTGAATCATTCATTTCCACCACAAGAAAGGAGGTGCCGATATGTTCAAGGCGTTGCAACATATAAAGGCGAAATCATACAAGCTACACACGAATTTGGTTGATTTTGATGGAAATGCACAAAAAGAACAACTGGTTTATTTTGCACGAGGTGCCATGTCAATGTCCGAACTGATGGCAAACCCTGCCCATTCCACAATCGTAGGCATTTGATATTTTGGAATGGGAAAACCTCGTCAAAGTTTTCTCATTGATGTATGCAAAACAACACACATTTGACATTTTGGAATGGGACAACCTTGTCAAATTTTGCTCATTGATGTTAGCAAGAAGACATGCGTTTGATATTTTTGAATGGGACGCCCTTTGTTGTTAGCAGCATCTATCAATTTTTCTTTATTATTTAGTTGTGAAGTAAATATTGGCTCTGACATGTGTATCGCTGAGATGCATAATCATCGATTGTTTTGAATGTTCTCTATGAATAGCCAGACCTGTGTGTTGATTGCAATGTACAGGAACGCTAAATTTTGTACTCCCTCTGTTCCTTTTTACTTAGCATATTAGATTTCTTTAAAGTCAATTGATTTTACATTGTGAATGTTGATACTTTTTTTGTAAGATTGGTCAAAGTAGAGATACTTTGACTTCAGATAAAACTTATATGCAGACTAAAAAGGACCGAAGGGAGTACATGTGAAACTGTTGCAAACAAGGTGATCACCCTGGGAATAATGCTAGTACGTATTGTTTTGCCTGTTCATCCAATGCCAGTGATACAAGAATTCAAAAAAATCGAACTAAATTCATTCATACACTACCGGATTTCATATAAACATGCTAGATTTCATTACATTTCATACATTCTTCAACTAAAAAGGGGTGCGCTAGAGGTATAATAAATTAACCATAGCACCCGTGTCCGGCTGAGCCGAACAGAAGCTTCTTCTCCAGCGGACTGAGCTTTAGTGACATAACAGTAGGTGCAGTTGCGTCACTTACATGTGGGCCAGATGCCTCTTGGGCCCACATGCCAGTGACCCAACTGCACCTGCAGTTAAGTAACTGAAGCAGCGTCCTTCTCCAACATAGCTCTCTGACTCCACGTCGCGGCCAAGAAGCTAATCGGCCATCAATGGTCAACCCGCCTAGCTTGGCTTCAACCGGAGGGTAGCAGCGGTGGCATTACTTGGACCCGAGCGGCGGCAACCTACCGTGTTCTACTCTTCCTCGTTTTCTGTGTGGCGCGGCCTCGTTGGCAGTGGGGCGGGGCCTCGACGGAGCCGGCGATGTCCTCTGTCTCGTTGCCGGCGGGGCGGGAGAAATCCTCCCCCTCATTGCCGGTAGGGTGGGTGACGGTGTCCTGGACTAGGGGGTACTCACCATGTTGTCTCCCGATCTATTAGATTGGGCCGAGGCCCCCCATGGCCGTATACTCATGGGCCAGTTCGGAAAGTTGCCGCATACAAGGAAGATTCCACAAAGACTTGGCGATCAAGACAAGGACTTCTCCCCACCGACGTTTTCGGCTAGGACTCTTGTTAACCTAGGCCTCTGGTGCATTATATAAACCAGGGCCAGGCTAGTCGATAGCATATACAACATACACATCAACAATCATACCATAGGCTAGCTTCTAGGGTTCAGCCTCCTTGATCTCGTGGTAGATCTACTCTTGTACTACCCATATCATCAATATTAATCAAGCAGGACGTAGGGTTTTACCTCCATCAAGAGGGCCCGAACCTGGGTAAAACATCGTGTTCCTTGCCTCCTGTTACCATCCGGCCTAGACGCACAGTTCGGGACCCCCTACCCGAGATCCGCCGGTTTTGACACCGACATTGGTGCTTTCATTGAGAGTTCCGCTGTATGATCGACAAAAGGATCGATGGCTCGCCTGCAGATCAACTGCGACTTCGGCGTCTTCGTCACCAGTTCGACTGGTCACCTTGGTTCGACCAAGAATTGCGCCCCGTGTTTGGATCACCATGATCGGACGAGGGCCTTCATCAAACATCAACTCTGATCTCTATCAAGATCATGGAGGAATTATCTATGGACCTCGGGGGCTCAACGTCAACATTGCCCTCAAGCGACCGTGCTGTTTTTTTGGACATCGAACTCGTATCTGCCGCCACCACCTCCTCGAGTATCGCTTTGACGATCGCTTTGGTGGAATTGTGTGGAATTGAGTCTACAACAACCCTGGAAAATTTCTTCGAGTTCCGATGGAGGAATCTCTGTCATCCACGATATACCGGAGCCCTGTCAAATCTGGACGGGAATTTGGATGAGTTTAGGGCGTGGTGTCCAGCTTCTAGATCGGACGTCCTTTGGAAGATCCAACCGTCGATCGGCTGCGGAATTCCTATATCTACCACCTCTCAAAATTTCAGCTCGATCTGACCGTCCAAACTCCGGGAACCTTCCGATTAGTGCATCACTTTTCGGATCTGTTTTCTGCGCAAAAACGAATCCGACCCGAGTTCATCTTTTTTATGAACAGGATTTCGGACATCCCTTTTGAAGGAAGTTTTGTATGGGGTATTGTGTTTTGTTTCTGAACACATCCCACTAACTTTAAGATCTTTTGAACATGATCTTCAACATCATGCTGGTGTCAAAGCAGTCCGGCAATATTACTCCACGGCTGCCGACCTACGCTAGACACGTCGTCACTTTAGCCGAGCTCAACTTCTTCGGATCATCATCTCGGCAAGCCAAACAAGAGTCCGGCATTGCGAAGGATAAATCATCACCAACATCGCCGCCCCACGGATTACACGGAGTAGGCATACCGGCATCACCGCACGGTCGCTTCATCAAGCCGGCATCGACCACGTCACAACCTGCATCGACAGGGCCGCACTATTGCTTCTTCAAGCTGGTGTCCATCACGCCAACCTACTTCGACTCATCGCTGACGTCGAGGCTTTGACATCTCGGCTGGACCGGGGGCTTCGCCATCTCTTCATCAACCTACTCCGGACGCTTCGGTGTCACTAGCCGACCAGCTCCGTCACGTTAGCTGGGCCGAGGGCTTTGCCTCGACGAGTCAACCTTTATCAGCATTGCCATGCCGTCGTTTTATCGCCCATCAGGCAATGGGTGTGCGGAGCGAGTCCCAATTTTGGGAATCGCCTTCCTTCGGATTGCTACAACAAATAAACCAGGTGCTATTAATCCCAGTATTTTTTGCTTGTTTGGGTTCATTTTTCCCAAGGAATTATTACTCTGGTTTGTCCATGATATGTACACAGGTCTATCAAATGGTGACCGCATTAACGACGGTCGCGTGGTGGTTCAATCAGTTTCCGTACATAGTCCGGCAAACGCCGCATCCGGAGCTCGGACCGACCTGTGAATTCAGGCTTTGCCACGCCTTTAATACGTCACGCCGACGCCCTGCATCGACATTGACTTCGGCGCCAGGCCATATTTCTTCTATTCCTCACTTTGCATAAATTATTTATTATGCAACATTTTTTTAAATTATCATTATTACTATTATGTCCGGTTTGCACTATTTTTTGTGCACAGGAAAATGAACCAGGGACTTCGGCGTCACTCTGCCGGTCTGCATTGACCATGCTATGTCACCACTTCGGCGTGTCGAGCTCTTCACTCCGCCACCTCGGGACCGGCTTGGGGGATGGAACCTTGCCCCGCATCAAGCTTGGACCGCGTCATCAATACCGAACACATTAACCAGCTAAGTCGCTTTCATGCTCAAAGCTTTAATTTCTAACTTGTGTTCGGTTCGACCAAGCATTATACTTTTTTGGAAAAAAAGTTGCTTGTAAAAAATTTCCTTGTCCAAACTTTGTTTGTGACGCATAAATTCAAATACCCAATTCATTTGGGGGCTTCCTTCATGAAGTTTTGCCTCTTGCATATGATTATACTTGTACGGCTTTGTTCCTTGTTCGTGTATTACGCCACAATATGCACCATATTGACTTAAGCGATTTGCAAGCTGGGTTGCTTCGCTCCTGTGTTTACCCCTACGTTCCCGATTGTTCGGCTAGGGAGTAAAGGGAGCACCTCTGCGATTGTCACGATCGGGTCGCCCGAGCCAGACCTCAGACTGGGTGAAGCTGAAAGCTAGCGCTCTTATAGTTTTCAATGATGGTCGGCACACAATGGAACTCATGAGTACAAAAAATCTATTCCACAAGTGTCATAATAAGAATGAGCACCGAAGAAAGGTATCGGTGGGGGTACTATTTTCTTCGAAGATGCTTCTTACTCTTCGCAGTAATATAGCATAAGTTCCCTGAGCGCGCTTTGTCTGTTACAGCCGCATGGCCTGATTGCCTGGTTATTGGAAACACCATTGATATTCTCGGTCCATGGAGTACATAACACTTTTCGGTCCTTGACCGAAGAGGGAGAAGCCGGCGGTCGGTTAAGACGCGTTTAAAGTTCGGTTGAACATAAATATGATATAAGTACTTTGGTACATGGAATCATTCTTTTACTCAAGTCACTTGGGGGCTCTTAAGTTTATTTGAGCCGTTTTATAATAAGTGTTCTTCTTCTTAGTCATTGCAAAGTTTTATTATTATTATTTATCACTCCTTTTTTTGACACGAGTGTGCGGTCACTAGCCGGGGAGCCTAATTTCTCTCTCAAAGCCGCTAGAGTTTAGTTTGCTAAACTGGCCTGATGAGAAGTACTCCGCCCTTGAGATGGGAGGTTGAAGCCGTAGGCTGACCTGCTCGAAGTCTTGAGATAGGATGTATCATGTTAAAGCACGACAGAAGCACTTCTTTTTTCTAAGACCAATTTTTGGATTGGCACCGAACACTTGATCTTGTTCGGACGTCATGTTTTTACTAACGTTTCTTGGTTTTCCAAGCTTCTTTGGCACTTTTAAACTATTTGTGCTTTTCCAGCATTAATCTCGCAGTGCAACGCCGGACACCTTTAGGGATTCGGCAAAAACATTCTCAGATATTGCTATATAGGCATCGGTTTCGAATTGTGTCTTCGGTCAATAGTTGGGTTGCCCGGCTCCTGCACTTGCTTCCTACGTTCCGGTTTGTTCGACTAGGCGTGCAAAGGGAGAACCACTGCGATTGTGCTTCCAGCTCACATGGTTAAGCACCTCAGTGGAGAAAGCCGAAAACTGACTTTCACAATAATCGTAAACTAGTCAGCGATCCGATGACTATGTTAAATGATGGGCCGTTCATAACATTGGCCGAAGTGTTTACGGCTTGACCCCGACTGTCGCCAAACACTACCGGGGGCTATTAACTGGCCTCCCAAACTAAATCCTCGATATTTTGCTCTTACATTAGATCTGAGGTTTAAGATCATGCTTAGCATGACAACCCAAAGAAAGGAACCGATAGCGAGACTATTTTCTTTGGAAGACATTTCTTCTGTTAAACAGTAATATAACTCTCTGCGTACCTTTGTTTATAAAACCGTATGGCCAGATTGCCTTCTTTGTTGTAAATCTTTGCCCTCATAAAGGTTTTATAAAGTAGGACAAACACTCCTCGGCTACTGGCCGAGGAGGTGGAAGCTGATGGTCGGTTAACAAAGTTTTGTACAATGCGGATCTGAGAATTAATGACGTAAAGTACTTGGATACATAGAGTCATTACACATAATTTGTGATTTTACTATGGATATTGATCCTTAATTCGGCCAGCCGTGCCCGCATTAAGGCTCAGAGGCTACTGGGCTTCGAGCTTATTATTTAAAAATATTAAAGGGGCACATCAATCCCCTGATCTGGTGTTGCCACCTGGCCAGTGTCTCGGGGGCTACTGCATTTCTTGTCCAATGCAGAAAATTTTATGTGCAATATAGTTTTCGCGGAGATTTTGATCCTCAGGTTGGTCGGCCGCACCCAACCTGAGTTTCAAGGACTGAGCACGCCGCTTTTAGTGTCCCGAAGTATTCTGCCGAGCTTGGACTTGATCCTCAGGCCGATTTTGCAAATCAACCTGAGTCTCAGCGGCTACTAGGATCAGCGGTCTTACATCATCCTTCAGGTGCATCTCGGGTTTTAGACCGATACACACCTTGAGGGCTACTGGCTATATATCTCGGCAGAGAATAAATTGCACCAACAAAAATATTCACAAAAATCGGCCCACATTCGGGGTGGTGTACCACCTCGGAAGTAGTCCGGCATAAAGCTCGGGCGCTAGTGGTTGGCTCCATAGAGGTCATTTCTGGCATTAAGCTCGGCTAAACTCCTTCAAACTTCTTTGAACCAAGGTGATTTACGACACCTCGGATACAGTCAGGCATTGGAGCTCGGATACATAGTCCGGCGTTGGAGCTCAGACACATAGTCTGGCGTTGGAGCTCGGATACATTCCGGCATTAAAGCTGGGAAGCGGTCCGGCGTTGGTGCTCGGCTGCAAAAGATACCTCGAATGCAGTCCAATGTTGGAGCTCGGACGCAAGAGGCACTGCCTCCTGGGAGCAACTTCAAACCCGAGGTGTGGCATAAAAATAAACAAGGCATTGATAAAGGCCGGAAACTTGAAGGGGCTCCTCGGATACCCGACGTGTAAACCCGTTGAATGCATTTCGGCGATCCTCAAGATCGAAGATAAATAAGATTTGTTGAACCAGTTTTCAAGACCGACGACCGAAGATGAAGGACAGTTCGGAAGAATCAAGGAGCGTCCCTAACTTGAAGACCGGTTCAGGGGGCTACTGACGGTGTCCTGGACTAGGGGGTACTCACCATGTTGTCTCCCGATCTATTATATTGGGCCGAGGCCCCCCATGGCCGTATACTCATGGGCCAGTTCGGACAGCTGCCGCATACAAGGAAGATTCCACAAAGACTTGGCGATCAAGACAAGGACTTCTCCCCACCGGCGTATTCGGCTAGGACTCTTGTTAACCTAGGCCTCTGGTGCATTATATAAACCAGGGCCAGGCTAGTCGATAGCATATACAACATACACATCAACAATCATACCATAGGCTAGCTTCTAGGGTTCAGCCTCCTTGATCTCGTGGTAGATCTACTCTTGTACTACCCATATCATCAATATTAATCAAGCAGGACATAGGGTTTTACCTCCATCAAGAGGGCCCGAACCTGGGTAAAACATCGTGTTCCTTGCCTCCTGTTACCATCCGGCCTAGACGCACAGTTCGGGACCCCCTACCCGAGATCCACCAGTTTTGACACCGACAATGGGGCCTCAGCTGAGTCGGCGATGTCCTCTACCTCATTGTTAGCGGGGCAGGGCCTCGGCAGAGCCAGCGGTGTCCTCTTCCTCGTTGTTGGCTCCGCGGGGCCACGGCAGAGCCGGCGGTGTCCTCTGCCTCGTTGTTGGCGCCATGGGGCCTCGGCAGAGCAGGGTCTTGTCCACGCCAGCGGAGCAGGGACTTGTTGGAGCCGGCATTGTCCTTTGCCTCATCCTCGGTCTCGCTAAACAGCGCCTCGCCCACTTCATTACCCACTTTGTAGGCGGCCGCAGCCTCCGCCACCCGCATGCGGTACCGCCAGCGCTCGAGGCGGCCCTCATGGGCGGAGCGGTACGAGTAGAGCAGCGCCTCCTGCTCCGCCCGCTCCACGGCGATCTGCTCCTCCGCCTGCAGGTGCTCTTGGAGGAGATGGTGGTTGTAGGCGGCGTCGGCCTGCGCCTCCCGGAACTGCTCCTGACACTTCTGCCTCATCGTGTTCATGTATTGGGCACGGGCCTTGCCGATGGTCATGGTGCAATGCACCGGTGAGGGTGGCGTGCAGGAGGGAGCTAGCGCCGGATCGTCAACTACCATGTTCTCCATTGGGACGTCGTCGTTCTCCGGCTGCCTGCCGGCCAGCCAGTCGGTAGCAATGGCTGCCATCTCCTTGTGGTCCGTCGTCCGCCCGTCCCGGAGAGCGCTAGAGCGTGAGGAAGCCATGGTGGGAGTAGTGATGTGCACAGGAGAAAGGGAACAGAGGAGGATGACTGCGGCTATGGCCGGCGCAACAGTTTATATAGCAATGGTGGGCAGCGGAGGGACGGACGTGTGGCGCCGGAGTAGCCACCTCGGCAACCGCGTATCATTAATGGAGGTGACAAACAGATGAATGGACAACGGTTGTCTCGTTTGAAGGCGGAGCAATCGCCTACACCGGGAAGCGAGGCGGGCGGCGCTGACCTTTTCGGGCAGAAAGCACGCGCGAGCGAGGGAGGCGGTCTGGGTGGGTCAGGGCAATTAGACTCGTGCTTGGCAGCGGGTCGGTCTAGCAGTCGGGACATGCTGGCTCGGTAGCGAGCTCGCCGAGCTAAGCGATGACAATCAGACGATGGACGTAGCTTCCGAACATGAGCTGGCGCCACTGTCCAAGCCAGTTCATTCCGTGTTCACCATAGAGCAGGTGCGGCCCACTTCGACGCCCTAATGGTGGAAGAGCTACCAGCGCAGGAGGACCTGTGCTGCAACCTCCGTCTCCTCAACGAGCACCGATAAACAAGAGAATGACAATGCCGTCGCGGACATGTGGCCCTATGATCCTGGCTTCCCGAATGACCAGCGGGTGCTATATCAGACCATCCGTAGGGGCCGCGAGGCCCTCTCCGTCGTCCTTCGAGTTGTTGTGCTCGCCGTGGCACCGCCGTCTCGTGTTGTCAACATGGTCAACGACATGAGGAATGAGGAGATGACTTTACTTGGAGAGGATGACAGTGGGGACCCACCAGGGCCATAGCCGCACGTACGCAAGTGCCTCCTTATTATATACAACTGTAATATTTTATGCTTCCTCCTAGTTTCCTAATATCACAATCCCACACCATTGTAAACCTATGTAGTCAATAAACGAGATAATTGCACAAGGAGCGGCCGGCAGCTGGGACCAAGCAGCTCGAGCAGTATTTGTCTTTCTGAGGTGTGAGCACTGCATAGTTTTTCTTGAGCGATGTTTTCGTTGTTGCTCAGTGGAGAGCAGGGTATTAACTAGGCGGGCTGTGGCCCGTCAAGACCAGGCCAGATATCCAACTCAAATATTAATATTTTTTCAAGCTAAAAATGGCTAGCCCAGCTATACTTTTTTTTGAGGAATACCTAGGCAAGGTCAACTTGTTATTCTCCACCCCGCTGGGCTGCAAATCTTTCCTAGGAGGGATGCATTAGGCTTAACAAGAACATGGGATTTAAGAAATAACAAATGGGATGTAATTATAAAAACTGGGCAGTAACCATAAAAAAATGCACCAAACACATGATTACTTTATAAAATAATATTTCTGGATTTTGAAAATTTTAATTTCATTAATTGTTACGCGCGCAATGTTTCGTTTGATTTTTACGTAATACAAATTTATATTGAAATTGTATTTAATCCGAATAGAAATGTCAGGATAAAAATATTTCGGATCCCATCAAAATGTGAGAAATTTTATTGAATTCTGTTTTGAACCGTTGGTTGAACTTATTAATCGTTGTCCTAGCTAGAAAATGGGTTGTACTTTTAACAAACTGTAAATGGGCTGTAGTAAATTCCATTAGAATTCAAAAATGGGCTGTACATTCTTACAAATCGCAAATGGGCTATAAGTTCTCTGCCACACACTTGTGGGCCTACTAAGTTGACGCATATGTAAGGCTTTGTCAACTTATAGTCAACACATGGTTCTAGCAGCAGTGTCCATTGGATGTCCATCCAACGGATGTTGTGCTTCTTCTTCAATCTCGGATATTCTAGCTTCAGCACCCAAAAAATGATTTCTCCCCCTGACATCTGGGGCGTACCATTTCGGAGGCTGACCTATGGGCCTACTAAGTTGACTCGTACCAAGGGCTTTGTCAACTTAGTCAATATAAATGATTCTAGCTGCAGTGACCGTACGATGTCCATCCAACGGCCGTTGTGATTCTTCAACCTCTCGTCTTCTTGCTCCAGCCGCCCAAAGCAGCGTCGGTCATGCCGCTTGCTCCTGCCTGTCCGGCTGTGCTACCGCGGAGGCCTCACCTCCCCCTAACACTCCCACCGCTGGCAAGGCCCTGCAGCGACGGCATCCTCAGACCGCAGCCGAACCAGTGAACCCTCGTACTCCTCTCCGTGTGGGCATCCACTATCGCGTCTTCCTCGGCTCGGTGTCATCCCCTTCCTAGGCCTCGCTGACGTCCACCACCTTGGTGCTCTCGGTGTGGCGTGGTTAATGTGGTCAATGACTGTAACACCCATGATGAGGCTATATCTTCCACATGTCGGAGCACGACTTAGAGGCATAACCGCATTGTAGGCATGTCGCAAGAGGGGTAATCTTTACACATCCCATGTACTGAATAAGATAGAGATAAAGAGTTGGCTTACAATCGCCACTTCACATAATACATGAATATAGCATCACATCATCCAGATACAATCAAGGTCCGACTACGGAACCAAATAAAGAAAGACAACCCCTAATGCAAAAGATCCCCGATCGCCCCGATTGGGCTCCACTACTGATCAACTGGAAATGAAACGACACAAAGAACGAGATCTTCATCGGGCTCCTCCTTGAGCTCAGTTGCGTCACCTGCACGGTATCATCGGCACCTGCAACTGGTTTTGGAAGTAATTTGTGAGTCACAGGGACTCAGCAATCTCGCACCCTCGCGATCAAGACTATTTAAGCTTATGGGTAGGAAAAGGTATGTGAGGTGGAGCTGCAGCAAGCACTAGCATATATGGTGGCTAACTTACACAAATGAGAGTGAGAAGAGAAGGCAAAGCACGGTCGTGAACTAGAAGTGATCAAGAAGTGATCCTGAAACTACTTACGTTCAAGCATAACTCCAACACTGTGTTCACTTCCCGGACCCCGCTTAGAAGAGACCATCATGGCTACACATGCGGTTGATGCATTTTAATTATGTTAAGTGTCAAGTTTTCTACAACCGTACATTAACAAATTCCCATCTACCCATAACCACGGGCACGGCTTTCGAAAGTTCAAAACCCTGCAGGGATGTCCCAACTTAGCCCATCACAAGCTCTCACGGTCAACGAAGGATATTCCTTCTCCCAGGAAGACCCGATCAGGCTCGGAATCCCGGTTGCAAGACATTTCGACAATGGTAAAACAAGACCAACAAAGCCACCCAGATGTGCCGACAAATCCCGATAGGAGCTGCCCATATCTCGTTCTCAGGGCACACCGGATGAGCAATCCGTACAACTAAAACCAACCCTCGAGTTTCCCCGAGGTGGCGCTGCAAGGGGCTCTAGTTTGGACCAACACTCAGAGGAGCACTGGCCCGAGGGGTTAAATAAAGATGACCCTCGGGCTGGCCGACCCAAGGGAAAAAGAGGCTAGGTGGCAAATGGTAAAACCAAGGTTTGGGCCTTGCTGGAGGAGTTTTATTCAAGGCAAACTGTCAAGGGGTTCCCATTATAACCCAACCGCGTAAGGAACGCAAAATCAAGGAACATAACACCGGTATGACAGAAACTAGGGCGGCAAGAGTCGACCAAAACACCAAGCATAAGGCCGAGCCTTCCACCCTTTACCAAGTATATAGATGCATTAATTTAAATAAGAGATATTGTTATGTCCCAACAAATATCCATGTCCCAACATGGAACAAACTTCAATCTTCACCTACAACTAACAATGCTATAAGAGGGGCTGAGCAAAGCGGTAACATAGCCAAACAACGGTTTGCTAGGACAAGGTGGGTTAGAGGCTTGACATGGCAATATGGGAGGCATGACATATGTAACACCCATGATGTAATTTACCTTATCTGTACTCCAACTCTTGCCGTTTCCGGCACTAAGTTATTTGATTTCGTCGTTGTCGGGTTTTTGTCTCCGTGTGTTGTTGTCTTTGTCATGCATCTCATTTCATGTCATCATGTGCATTGCATTCGCATACGTGTTCGTCTCATGCATCCGAGCATTTTCCCCGTTGTCCGTTTTGCATTCCGGCGCTCCTATGTCACCCAGTGCCCCTTTCTACCTCTTTTCGTGTGTGGGGGTTAAACATTTCCAGATTGATCCAAGACTTGCCATGCGGCCTTGGTGTACTACCGGTAGACCGCCTGTCAAGTTTCGTACCATTTGGACTTCGTTTGATACTCCAACGGTTAACCGAGGGACCGAAAAGGCCTCATGTGTGTTGCAGCCCAACACTCTTCCAATTTGGCCCTAAACCCACCAAAAACCCCTCCATCGTCTAGATCGTTCGATCACGATCGCGTGGCCGAAAATCGCACCTCATTTGGAGCTTCCAAACTCCCTCTACCTCTATAAATAGATCCCCTTTCGAAATCTCGGGTCTCCTCTTCCCCGAAACCCTAAAAATCCCATCTCCGTGCCGGACAATGTCCGTCCCGGTCCGGACAGCCGCCGCCGCCGCCCGCGGCCACTGAGGCCTCGCCACCTGTTCCTCCGCCGCCGCGGCCCGCCCGGCCCACGGTCGACCCTCCCGGCCAGCGACCGGGCCGAGCCGCCTCGCCTGCGCCCCGCCGCCTACCTCCCACCGACGCCGCCCGCGACGGCCGCCGCGTCCCTCGCCGGCGTCGACAACCGCCACCGCCGCCTGCTCTGGACTAGCACAAGCTTGCAAAGTAGCGTAATCATTAATGCTGATTTCAGGGACTTGGAATTTCACTAAGTCCTTGTCCTGTTTTTGTTGTTATGCCATATGTTCATGTTGTTTCCTAGTGATCCGTGCCTCTTTTGAGGATAATCAGTAAGGATGTTTTCTTAATATTGTGGTGCTCTATATATCCATGTCTTTATTTGCATTTATGGAGCACCATAGCTTGAGTCAATCGAGCTCTACTTTTGCTATAAAATAATCCTGGCAGATTGTTGACATGTTTAGCGATTTTGCTGAGGATGTTGCTATTGATCCGTGCATGCTATGTGGTTGTTATTGCCATGTATAGCTTCTATGCTATGTATTCTTGATGGGTGTACTCTTAGTTTGTCATGCCATGCTCTGTAGTGAGTGCATCGAGCTCGTAAACATGCCTACTCATTGACTGTTTTGCATGCTCCAGTTTTTCTCTAAGTCTGAATCTGTTTATGTTTTTGCGATGTTCACATGCTTGCAATTGTATTTTCTGATCCCTTTTGGATCAAGGTTACTAAGGGACTTTTGTTAAGTGCTTTGAGTAGCTTCATGACATGCCTTGCTGTGCCATGTTAAGATCCTGTAGCTTGTAGTTTTCATGCTCTAAGTTGAGGCCAGGTTCAATCATTCCTTGTCAAATCTTGCATATGCATCACATATCGCATCCCGCATATCATACCATGTTTGCATCATATTGCTTGAGCATTGCATGTGGTTGATTGTGCTCCTTTTGCTTGTTGTTCTTATTTGGGTAGAGCCGGGAGACGAGTGCGTGAACAAGGAGCCTATTGAGTTCGCTTACGAGGATCAAGGCAACTCTAAGAACTTTGCAGGCAAGATGACTATACCCTCGAAATCTCTTCTATCTTTGCTTGCTAGATGCTCGCTCTTTTGCTATGCCTATGCTACGATACCCACCATTGCTTTTCATGCCTCCCAGATTGCCATGTCAAACCTCTAACCCACCATGTCCTAGCAAACCATTGTTTGGCTATGTTACCGCTTTGCTCAGCCCCTATTATAGCATTGCTAGTTGCAGGTGAAGTTTGGAGATCGTTCCTTGTTGGAACTTGTTTATTGTTGGTATATCACAATATTATCTTGTTTATCTTAATGCACCTATATCCTTGGTAAAGGGTGGAAGGCTCGGCCTTATGCCTGGTGTTTTGTTCCACTCTTGCCGCCCTAGTTTCCGTCATATCGGTGTTATGTTCCCGGATTTTGCGCTCCTTACACGGTTGGCTTATAATGGGAACCCCTTGATAGTTCGCCTTGAATAAAACTCCTCCAGCAATGCCCAACCTTGGTTTTACCATTTGCCACCTAGCCTCTTTTCCCCTTGGGTTTCCGGAGCCCAAGGGTCATCTTTATTTAACCCCCCCCCCCCGGGCCAGTGCTCCTCTGAGTGTTGGTCCAAACTAGAGCCCTGTGTAGCGCCCCCTCGGGGAAACTCGAGGTTTGGTTTTAGTTGTATGGAGGGCTCATCTTTGTGTGCCCTGAGAACGAGATATGTGCAGCTCCTATCGGGATTTGTTGGCACATTCGGGCGGTGTTGCTGGACTTGTTTTACCATTGTCGAGGATGTCTTGTAACCGGGATGCCGAGTCTGATCGGAATGTCTCGGGAGAAGGAATATCCTTCGTTGACCGTGAGAGCTTGTGATGGGCTAAGTTGGGACTCCCCTACAGGGATTTGAACTTTCGAAAGTCGTGTCCGCGGTTATGGGCAGATGGGAATTTGTTAATGTCCGGTTGTAGATAACATGAAACTTAACTTAATTAAGATGCACCGACCGCGTGTGTTATCATGATGGTCTCTTCTCGGAGGAGTCCGGGAAGTGAACACGGTGTTGGAGTAATGCTTGACGTAGGTTGTACTAGGATCACTTCTTGATCATAGTTGTTCGACCGTGCTTTTGCCTTCTCTTCTCGCTCTCATTTGCGTATGTTAGCCACCATATATGCTAGTCACTTGCTGCAGCTCCACATCATACCTTGTCTTACCTATAAGCTTAAATAGTCTTGATCGCAAGGGTGCGAGATTGCTGAGTCCCCGTGACTCACAGATTACTTGCAAACCAGATGCAGGGACCGATGATACCGCTCTAGACGATGCGCTTGAGCTCAAGTGGGAGTCCAATGAAGACTCTCGCCGTTACTATGTGTCTTTCCCAGAAGATCAGTAGTGGTGCCCAGTTGGGGCGATCGGGGACCGTGTCGCATGTGTGGGTTGATCTTTATTTTGGTACCGTAGTCGGACCATGAGTTTATTGGACGATTGTAATGTTATTCATGTATTTGTGTGACGTGGTGAGTGTAAGCCAACTATGTATCTTTTCCCCTTTTATTTATTTACATGGGTTGTTGTGAAGATTACCTTACTTGCGACATAGCTTTCAATGCGGTTATGCCTCTAAGTCATGCTTCGACACGTAGGAGATATAGCCGCATCAAGGGCGTTACAAGTTGGTAATCAGAGCCTTCCCCGACCTTAGGAGCCCCCTGCTTGATCGAATCATTGGTGTTGTTGAGTCTAGAAAAATGTTTTGAGTCATTTAGGAATTATATATCGGAGAGTTTAGGAATTCTTTTACTCCCCAGTCCCTTCGTCGCTCTGGTGAGGCATCCTGACGTAGAGTTTTGACTCTTCTCTTCTCAAATTTCACTAATTTTTTTTAGGATCATGCGGGTATCTTGGAATCATTCTGATGGTTTTGTGACGAGAACATTGTTCTTGGTGCCTCCTGTCATATAGGGGTTGTGGCAGTGTCCCGGGGAGTTGAGCTCCGAGGTGTTGTCGTCACAATTTTATCATTGAGATTCTGGAATACCTGAGTTTCGCCAACATCGAAAATCTCTTTTATGTAGTTGTTCGTGAGATAACCTCGACGCCACCCAGTACTGGGGCAGGAGTTTGGGAGTATTGCCATAACTTGTATAATGGATGCTTTTCGAAGGTTGAGGTAAATGATTTCTGAAGGTTTCTCGGTTATGTGTTGAAGGATGGATACATATGGATGTATTATTTGCTAGATTTGCGTGAGATATTATGCTTCCCCTGTATCCCCAACACCTGATTGCATAACCGGAAAGGTTCAGGAGTTTCATAGGTGGGAATTCTTGTAGCTCTAGTTCTTCTTCCATGGATATTTGGTTTGGGTTTGGGTAATCCTCACCAAGTATTCGTTCTTGTCTGTACCTTGTTGGTTTTATTCTTCTACCTCAATTCTAAGTGGCTTCTCAACTTATGGAAATGCGACCATTTCAATTGGAATGCATTCGTGCATTTGGTTCGGATGTGAAGACTTTATGTTGTAATTTCAAACCGTTTGATTCAGCTTCAATATTTGTATGTCAAGTTGCTAACGGATGTCAACCTCTTCAGGATGGCTCCTCCAATGCGCACGACTCCGAATCCTGATCCGCCACCACCACCTCCACCTCCGGAGGCATGGCAAGCTGTGATGGCCGCTACCAATGCAAACACGCAGCTGATCATGCAACTTATTCAAGAGTGCAACCAAGGGAACCAGGGCCATGGCAACAATCAGAATCAGTTTGCTACACTCAACTAGTTCCTCGCTAACCAGCCAAAGACCTTTAGCAATTGTGTTGAGGCAACAAACGCTGATGATTGGCTCGTGGACATATGCAAGCATTTCGAGTGCAGTAACGTCGGGCATGAGGACTTTGTCAAGTTTACCTCCTTCCAACTCAAAGACCAAGCTGCAGAATGGTTTCAGCAGTACGAAGATTCCAGAGGAGGCCGTGTGATTACCTGGGATGAATTCTGTCAAGACTTCAAAGCTCATCATATTCCTCAGAGTGTGGTTGAGAGCAAGCGTGAGGAATTCCGCAACCTAAAGCAAGGCACTATGTCTGTTTACCAGTACATCATCATGTTTCAGAAGCTTTCCCATTTTGCTAAGCAAGACGTCCCTGACGAGAAGAGCATGATTGTAACACCCCGGATATGACTTACCCGATATGTACTCCAACTCTTGCCGTTTCCGACCTTAAGTTATTTTATTTTCTCGGGTTCGGGTTTTTGTCTCCGTGTGTTGTTATCGTTGTCATGCATCTCATATCATGTCATCATGTGCATTGCATTTGCATACGTGTTCATCTCATGCATCCGAGCATTTTCCCCGTTGTCTGTTTTGCATTCTGGCGCTTCGTTCTCCTCTGGTGGCCATTTCTACCTTTCTTTCGTGTGTGGGGATTAAACATTTCTGGATTGGACCGAGACTTGCCTAGCGGCCTTGGTTTACTACCGGTAGACCGCCTGTCAAGTTTCGTACCATTTGGACTTCGTTTGATGCTCCAACGGTTAACCGAGGGACCGAAAAGGCCTTGTGCGTGTTGAAGCCCAACACCCCTCCATTTTGGCCCAAAACCCACCAAAACCCTCTCCATCATCTAGAGCGTTCGATCACGATCGCGTGGCCGAAAACCGCACCTCATTTGGACACTCCTAGCTCCCTCTATGCCTATATATACCTCCCCCATTCCAAATCTTGGATCCCCTCTTCGAAACCCTAAAAAAAAACACCTCGCGCCGGCCGGACACGCCTGTTCCCGGCCGGACACGTCCGCCGCCGCCCCCTCGCCCT